>NC_084557.2:22348191-22635691 GCF_033978685.3 Nerophis lumbriciformis
GTAATCAAAAAGAGCAGGGTAGTGTTATTGCAGCTGGGACTAATTAAAGCGCTACAACAGTGGCTTTTATTACAAACAAACAGCAGCTCCTACAGTACCTCCTTAAGGAAAGCCGAGTCTTCTCCCAGGTACTTGGAAACCACGTAAAGACAGAAGAGGTGGCGATCGATTCCCTTGCCCGTCATAGCCAGGCGGTACATGCTTTGGTGCTTCTCTGCTGCAAGTTTCAGCAAGTTTAGACGTTCTTCTCTCTGGCAGGACAACAGAAGAAGAAAGAGGCGGTGGTCTGCAGAAGCTAATCCTAAACGATAATGGTGAGCATCTAACAAATGTTTCTTACGGTCTCATTTCTGATCATGGAATGAACAAAGGCGCACGTCTCCAAGGTGCAAGAGCGGACCGTTTCGGTTCGGCCCTCACGGAACAAACGGGTCATGGAGGCTTCGTAGGTCAGGCAGAACTTTGCTTTGTCCTGTTTGGGGACAGGATTAGTCAACCTCAACACTAAATACTTCAGAGATTCTATGCTAAATATCTTCACAGTTAAAAAAAACTAATTCTCACTATAACGCATTTACTAAATGTAAATGATCTCCAATCTCAACTGGCCAGAGTTTTCCCCAAAAAATCATTCACTGACATTGGCGTGTTGGGACTGCCCTCTGCTGGAATTTTTAGGTACTTTATAATTATCATATTGTATCAGTGACATTACAGAGCATAACAGACTGTAAAGAAAAAAAAACAGGATGCACGGAAATAATGTATGACAAAAATAGTAATAGTCACTTTGCAAGAATAAAGTGTAAATAGCGAGCAGTTTGTTGCATGTGTTAAGATGTGGAATGCAGAGGAAATTACATTAAACATAAGTTTAAAAAATACTGCAGTTTTCTTATTACCATTTGGACATATTCGGGGGGAATAATCTTGGATAGCCATTAACAAAATGGCCTCTTTAGTTCAGTTTATTGACTCATGTTTTTAACGTCCATCCCATTCATCTTCTACCGCTTTTCCTTTAGGGGTCGCGGGGGGCGCTGGAGCCTATCTCCGCTACAATCGGGCGGAAGGCGGTGTACACTCTGGACAAGTCACCACCTCATCGCAAGGCCAACACAGATAGACAGACAACATTCACACTCACATTCACACACTAGGGCCAATTTAGTGTTGCCAATCAACCTATCTAACAGTTGATAATAAATAAAGGTAGTCTCCATAGAGAATTGGTGGAAGTTGCTTGTACAAGTCTGACAATCAAGTTAAAATTATAACTTTATCATCTCGTGAGCGGCAACGTCCTCTGCAGTGGACATTTGTGTTTTGTATATCAGGGCTACATTATGACGTTACATCGATAAATCCCATACCATTAAAAAAAAGACCTCTGATAAATGATACAAATAAAGCTCAAATGAAATGAGATTATCTGTACTGATGGTGAGCAAATCAAGCGCTCATTTTCCCCTTCATGCCATGCTGCAAGCCTGTTGTAAACTTCCCCTGAGCGCATTGAAAACAAACATGGCGTCTGTGGCGTGGTACGTGCCATTTACACCAAATGTTACGCAAAGAGAAACAAAACTTGGAGCTTCAACACATCGAATCCTCATCAGCTACAAGAACAGTTTTGAAAGGCTGTAAAACACATACAAAGCAAAGTTATCGGTTTCAGTAGCGACTTGAAAAAAATACATGGTGCATTCCTACTTTATTTTCAGAAATGTGCAACACTGACAGATACAATTACAGACCAAAAACAGATGTCCACTGCAGAGGACACTGGCACTAGAGTTGATATTTTCACAATATACACTTTTTGCCTCATAATAGTGAACTGAATTAATAATAGTATACATTTTCTTCTTTCCAGACCAAATAGGCCCTATAAAGGATCATTTTTGATGGACTACCATAAATCCATAGATTCAATTCATGCAATTGAGCAGTGAGAGTACTAACCCTGTAATGAGCCAACTGCAGGGCAATCTGGATAAATGCATCAGGACTGGTGCGGCACTTCTTGATGAGACCCTTCCCAAAGTCATTGAAAGGGAAAATGTGGCTGTCCACATCATTAGCCAGTGTCGTGGCAACTGTCAGCGAGTTCTCGATGGCCTCTTGGCACTAAAAACAAATGCAAAGATATGAGGTTTGGCTCATAAACATATTTTGAATACTTTTTTAAATAGCATAAGATTGATTTTTTTTTTTTTAAATCTGACTGAGTCTTTTAATTGTTAAAGGGGACCTTTAACTTAAAATGTGGTTACAATTGTAGATACTTGTGCTAAACAAGGCCAAAATGTCAAATCATACAGTTCATGCATTTTAGGGTGATAGTTTTGGATGTGTTTCTCACTCTGGCTATATTGTGACATTACAGTGACATAGATGTACTTATTTGGACATTAAAGGGGAACTGCATTTTTTGGAATTTTGCCTATCGTTCACAATCATTACGAGACATGAAGATGGATGTTATTTTTTATTTGTCTTGCATTCTAAATAATAAATACATGTGATCAAAAGTCTGCTTTCAATGGAGCCTATTGAAGCCGTGCAATTCCGCTTGTAAAGCTCTTAAAAAAAACATCCAAACACCTCCATTAAGGTTTTTTATACGTGATGTAAGTATATATGTAATGTAGTAATGGGTACATTTATAATGGACATATTTTGATCATTTTAAGTTTAGCAGCACATTCATTAAAAAAACGCATAACGTTTGCTTTCTTTTCTTCATCACTGCAGACTTAGTGACATCCATTACTTACATTACCTACTGTATAAGGTCTGCTGTCATTAGGATGCCAACTGCTAGGATGTTCATATATTCCAATTTAGGTGAAGAATGACTCATAATCCTCACAAAAAAAACGGGGTTGGTGGCGGCAATAAGCGTCTTTTCGTGTTATACTGGCCATTTCCGGGTCTTAAATGGCGGTCAAAGTGTACCAACTTGTCGGAATACCTCCTCAGACTTATTCTTTCCAGGTGAGATGCATGATTAATGATCTACAGTAAACTTCCAGGGAGCAAGGAAGCAAGCGAGAAAGCAGCAGACCACTCGATGATGTAAACATCTTGGTGCCACTATAGTTGGTCTGTGTTAGAGCTTATAATGGGGACGGCGTGGCGCAGTTGGGAGAGTGGCCGTGCCAGCAACCTGAGGGTTCCTGGTTCAATTCCCACCTTCTATCAACCTCGTCACGTCCATTGTGTCCTTGAGCAAGACACTTCACCCTTGCTCCTGATGGGTCGTGGTTAGGGCCTTGCATGGCAGCTCCCGCCATCAGTGTGTGAATATGTGTATGAATGGGTGAATGGTGAAATAGTGTCAAAGCGCTTTGAGTACCTTGAAGGTAGAAAAGCGCTATACAAGTACAACCCATTTACCATAATAACAGTATCACTAATATTTGGTTAATATTCAAGTCACAAAATGTAAATGGAGTATTATCGGCCCTATTTAGGATTTTATGGGTGGAATAGTGGAGCTACCATTGGCCCCGCTGTAAGCGCACTTTTATTTACGTTAATTTACAAGTAAGAATGCAATTTTAAAAATCCATCCGTAGTCATGCCTTTCATAATGATTGTGAACAATAGGCAAATTTAAAAAAAAAAGTGCAGTTCCCCTTTAAGTAAAGCTCTCAGTGAGGTGAGGAGGAGCTCTGTTTGACACCAGCTGAGCTTAAAGAAACACAAGAAAAGTTAGAATAAATTATTTTTTTCACCTAATCTTGTGAAGGGGACCTTTGTCCAGAAAAGTCTAAATAAGTATGTCGACCTCGCTCTGACACCACAACGTAGCCAGACTGTAACACCCCAAGAAGGGGGATTCAAAACTGCGTACAAGCTCACGTCAAAAAGCATGAACCTTATGATTTGACGCTTGATCATTGTTTAACACGAGTATCCAACACTGAAACAACATTTACAAATCAAAGAAGACAAAAGAAGGAAGATAGTTAAAACTGGTGCAGGTAGGTCAAGTAACCAGCAGAGGGAAGCAAAGTCGGCACTTGTACTAACCTCAGAAGGAATGTCCCACTGCAGCCTCAGGGGTGAAGGCAGGTTGGGGTGGGGCTCACCGCAGCAGTGCCCTTGATCAGTATATCCCAGCTTAAAGGGATCCATTGAAAGCACGTGCTACAAAACAAGTTTGAACAGCTCATTAAAGAACACGCATTAAAGACACCACGGATGTTAAACCACGATGACACACCTCCCACAGATGACCAATGATCGGAGCATCGGCCCAAGAGTGCTCTGCATTCAGACCCATGGTGCCATTCTTAAAAACTATCAGATTAAAGGATTTATCAAACCACCTGAGTGAGTAAAAAGGACAAAACACCTTAAGTGTATTGAACTGTCTTGTGCAGCATATACAATCTTTTTTTGCCCCCAACCTGTCGTAGCACTTTCCATGGAGCAGGGACTTGGCGTAACTATCCAGAGACTTCACTGGGTTGCTTTGGTCGAAACGTTGCTCTGTGTCATCGAGAGTCACAAAGAAGGCAGCCTTCTCGATGGCATCCAGGGACTGCTTGTTCTTGCCGCGGCTGAAGTGGGCGTCACGTCTCTGTGCCCACGGGGTTCTGCACAGAGTGGATGTTGACACATTTAAATTCATGACTGAAGGTGGGGAAAATACTAATGACTAAACTAGGAAAATGTGGTCACATAAGCACAGTAAATCCAATCACATAGTAGGTGAAATACATATTTAATCAACTACTAATTTGTATAAGTTTACCTCTTTACAAATATATGAACAGTCCACAATGTTTAAAGGTATTGCAAAAGAAGGTTAAGAATGTAAATTAAAGTTACTAATTCATAATTGATCTTCAATCAAAACGTGATTTAGTGCTTGCCAGTACAGAGCTCCTACGTTGGCGGTTACACTCATTTCAGTAGGAATTTTGGTGCACTCCCCTTGGCAAACACCTTGCAAATCCTGAACATTTTAAGGCTGTCACTTGGCAAATTCAGATTTCAGCTCCTTCCACAGTTTTTAATGTGACTCTGGTCTACAGCCTAGGCCCCTACAGGTTCTTAGGGTCCATGTCCCTCTTCAGACGCCTCAAAAGTCTGTCTCGCCCCATTTCTTGTGCCATCACTTCTTGTTTGATTTATTACTGTCATTTCTTTAACATACAGGACTACCTCCAATCCAAAGCGGGGTACACATATAAAAACAATCAAGCTGTTTTTGTCCTGATTGTCCCCCTTCTGACCGAAGACAGCAAACGCCTGATTGTGTTATGTCTTATAAGATTGTCCTGTGGTCTGAGGTGTGTTTGGAGTGAATTTGGCCCAACAATTGGTTCCAACGCGGGTCAGGGGAGACAACTGTAAATGTCAAATGTGATCAATGTGTACGACCCAAACTCTTCATGTCTGTGGGGAACGCCAACGCCTCCCGAGTCATTTCTGTGTGAATTGTGAGGGGGTACAGAAAGTAGTCAAGAGGCCAAAACATCATTCAGGCTATTTAATTTAGAATGTACTCACCTTTTAGCTTGCAGAGTAGATATTAAAGCCTGTGTTTATACTGTCTGCATGACTTTTTCCCCACAATCTGTTTTTCATCAGTTTGGGATTTTTTCCCCCAAAATAGTCCCAAAGTCGACATCATTCCCTCTCTTGTATGTCATCTTCTATATTGGCAGTTTTTCCGGCCGTTGCTGCGGTGGTTGGTTGCTTTGGTTCTTCGATTTTGTTAGATTACTAGGTGCACATGCAAGTCCCCTTAAGGACGCATTTGTTCACATTAAACACAAACACAAAAGTTCTTGGTGCAATTGAAAAACACGCACCTGGGGATAGGCTGATTGGCAACACTAAATTGGCCCTCGTGTGTGAATGTGAGTGTGAATGTTGTCTATCTGTGTTGGCCCTGCGATGCGGTGGCGACTTGTCCAGGATGCACCCCGCCTTCCGCCCAAGTGCAGCTGTGATAGGCTCCAGCACCCTCACAGCCCCAAAAGGTGCAAACGGTAGAACATGGATGGATGGATGACTTCTTAGGAGTCAATTTTGATTACTTATTATTTTGTACAAAGCTGCCGCTGTCAATTACTCGCAAGAGGGGCGCTCCCATGCATTAAATAACAACATTGTATTCTTCTGTACTACTGTAATTACTGTGACCTTGTGGAATATGTCCAGTATTATTGGGAGGTGTTCCGATTGTATATTTTGTGCAAAGTTGCCGCTGTCAGTCATTTCAAAAATACCAGCAAGCGTAATTATCACACACACAAATGTCGTCGCTGGTGAGCAATGTGTTGTGTGTTTGACTTGTGGATCAAGTCTGTATATTACTTATACATTGGGACCTCGATTTACAAACTCCTCATTGTACAAACTTGTACAATGTTTATTTGACATACAATAGCGACAATCTGTATAAGAAAATGGATGGATGGATGGACTGTACAGTGCTTTATATTGTGTTCAAAGCGTACAAACTTTTACTAAAATATGGACTTTTGTCAAGGCTGCAACCCATTTTTCATGTTTACATTGTTTCTTTAAAAAAATTTTGTTTTAAAAGGGGTCATATTGTAATTTTTTCCCTTGTGTTCTACATAACATGTAATGGTCTTTCTTTGGTCAAAAATTTGCAGATTATGTTTTGCACACCATCTTCAAGCCGCTTTCTGACCGTCTCTTTAGGATGCACTGTTTTTCTTATTTCCGTGCCTCCACTTTGACTGCGTATTCACCCCACCCATTTTGTTGCAGTGTTTGGCACTTCCATATGGAGTCTACTGACAGATATAAATTAAAACTATACGTTTATTTGTATTAAAAATGGTGACAGCAGAGGATGCATGTGCATGTACGAGCCAGTCTGCCCCACAAAAAGAGAATAGCGAAAAAAGGAGCTTATTGACAGCAGCGCGGACTATCATGGCAGACGTGTGCGAAGCACTCTGGGTACATTTCTAGCAGACATGGATAATCCGCTAACATGACACACCGTAAAAACGTCACAAAAGAAGCAAATTCCAAACAGCTCGTTTGGTTAGATGTAGAAAGGAAGTCAAGATTGTTTTATAAACATCTCTGCAATGCCTCCACAATTTTGATTTCAAATTTTCGGGATTTATGCAGATCCCAAACACGTGACATGTACAAAAAGGTAAGAAAAGTAGTTTTTTACATAATAGGGCCCCTTTAATATAGAAACTTTTTTTGTTTACGAACCCTGTTCAAGAACAAAATAAGTTTGTACATCAAGATCCCAGTGTAATGTAAATTGTGTCGGTTATCATTAATTGAATTGCAGTCATTTTATAACTCAGGGAATTACAAGATCACCTCTTCTAATCGTGCCAAAAGAGGTGAAGCAATTCAGTGCGCTTACACAAGCATTGTGCTTTAGGTGTTAATTGGGGCCAGCAATGGTACGCAATTAATGTGCTTCTTCTTGAGTTACTTGTGTGGTTTAATTTTTTTTATGCTAGAGGATCTATTCATGACTTATTTTCCAGAGATTTTTAGTCAAGATTTTAGGATAGGGTACATTCAAGTGAAGTCTTTCTGTACCTTTATCAGAAAAACAGCCCAGAGGCAGAACATTTTCACCTCCATGTTTGACAATAGGAAAGGTGTTCTAGTATGTTCAGCATGCAAACACAGTGAGTTGAGTTGATGTCAAAGAGCTAAATTGCGGTTTTATCTAACCATATCACAATCGTAAGTGGTTACTGTATCTTTCCTGCGGCTTATAAAATGGTGCGGTTAATTTATGGATTGTTATCGCTAACGGCCGTAACGTTTTGTATTCAACAGATAGTTTTCATGTTACAACGACAGACACTGAAAAGGTGTGTTGTTTGTGCTGTGGCGACAACTTTTGAACGAGTTCACTCACTGCAGGTGCTGCGGATTCCTGCTTTGTGCCTTGAACCGGAAGTATAACCCTCCATAGTGTTCTACTCGAAAGGATATTTCATACATCACTCCAAGCAAAGTTTGTAAGCTTTACAATATAACTAAAATAACTCATACTTACTGAACCGTCCCATGCGTGATATCTATAGGAGTGTTTTCATGCATATTTGTATATATTATCGTAACGTAATCAAACAAGCGTCATTAGCATTAGCGAATATGTTAACACGTTAACGGCTGTTTGTTTTAGTAATATTAACTTACAATGGCATTCTATTTGTATTGTTTAAGTTTCGTAAATTCACAAAAAACATCACCGTGGAGTTATTGAGTCTGTTTAGCTGATTGGAGAGCCAGCTCCCGCAGCTAATGGGTCCATGATGATGACTTCTGTTTGTTTGATCAGCCATTTTACAGCTGTGTTACAGGCACTGTTTGGAAACAACGAAGGTATGTAAATAAACATTTACATAGTCTTTCGTACCGATATACATCTGCAGCTTGTAGTCCAGTGCGGCTAATATATGTAAACATTGGGGTTTTTTTCAGATTTGGTGGGTGCGGCCTAAATACCGGTGCACTCTATAGCCCGGAAAATACGGTACTTCTCAAACTTGCTAAATGTGCCCAGTTGTATGTAGTACTACATGCACTTTCCTCCGCAAGTCAATGGCACTCTTAAATAGTGTGAGTGACGCGGCCATGCACACACCTCTCTCCTGCAGTTAGGGCAGCAAGCTTCTCCTCTCCAGGCATGGGCTCAGACTTGTCAGCCAAGATTCTCTCCATCTGCTGCTCGATCTCTCGCGGCAAAAGCAGCCGCCCGTCGTAAAACATCCACACCTTGAAGAAGCGGCCCTTGTGGTACACTGCTATGTGTTTGCTGTCATTCATGTGCTGAAGGATGTCTAGAGGAGAGGGACCAACGTTAAGGTGCAGAAGGTCAAAGAATTATGTACAGATTCACAACAAATACAACATTTAGACCGGCTTGTTTTTCCACATATGGTTGCAGTTCTACTTTTTCTCAAAAATCTATACTAATTAGAATAGATTTTTGAGCAAGAACAAAATAATGTTGATTATTGTACTATATGTATGGCTGCAATGTCGGAGAAAAATTAAAGGCAGTGAGAATACTTTACATTCCTAATTGAATGTAATGTTTACTGCCTTCTCTTACTGTACCGGTACATAATCTAGTTTTACATCTTATGTTATTTCTTATGTTACTTAGTTATTTGATATTCACTGTGGACAGCAAAGGAATCATTTCATGGTTTCCTTAGTGTACACATGACAATACATCTTTAAATTGAGCTCTATCAATGTTAATGCTCCACATGGGAAATGATGAGGGAGAGGAGACATTGAAGGCGATCCAATATGTGATGGAAGGGACTATCTGACTGAAAAGGCCGCTTGAGCATGCAGGAAGGCGGATGGAAAATGAAAGATTGTTTGATGCAAAGCTCGTTGGAACGGCACTCTGCATAATCAAGACAAACACACATTTTGGTCAGGTCAAGGCAAACGAAAAATGATTATTGTCTTGGTGATGCTCGCAGTGCTCCAACAAGCCTTGTTCTTTTTGACAGAGACAAACCCAGACAATGCTTAGACTTGGAATTACCCCCAAACAGAAAGCAATGTACATGCAGATTATACTTAGCCTGCTCTGCTTACACACCTCCAGCAATAGAAATGTGTTGATGGAGCGAACCACAATGGGGTTTTTATTGTACTTACAGAGGGGGATTCATATCTACGGGACAATGTCAGTCTATTGGATGGCCTTGGACTAAACTTTAGCCACCATAATTGCATTTTCTGGTTTTGAGCGCCAAGGAAACAAGTCTCAAGTGAACTCTTTCTAGTTTACTAGAGACAGACTAAATATTAGAACATACATTAGAGGTTCATGTTGAATGTTAGTACTTCTATGATTACATAATAACCTAACATAGTATATCATCTCATTTGTTCCCTCTCAGACGTCAAACTTTGCCCCGAGATTAGTTTTTTTGTTTTTGTTTTGATACCTCAGGTTTTGGGGTGCAAATTATTAAGATTGCAAAATACACTTGCCAGCCACTTTATTAGATACACTTATTTAATTCCTTGTTATGCAAATATCTACTGAGTCCATCTAATGAGGATTAGAATGGAACAAAAGGTATATTTGAGAAATGGTCCTACAAAACTATTCAACCAACTCCGGAATTGTCTGAAAATATCCGATAAGCAACAGTTATTTTATAGGAGTGAAAGGCAAAAATATCTCGACAGGAACTCAACAACCAATTGTTTCAACTGCAGCTGCACAAAAGTGCATCTCTGAACACACATTGCAAGTTGAAGATGAGCTGCAATGGAAAAAGAACACACTTGGTAACAGTCGACGTTACTTGTCGGTTACCAACAGGAAACCACCAAAACGAGACAATCAAGTTAGAGAGGGCCACTGTTTGGGCTCCTTAGTACTTGTTGTTGAACTATAAACCAACGCTCAACAACTTCACTGTACAAATTAGTCTCTCCAGATCTCATATGCTTTTTTGTGACTGTTGCTGCCTAAAATGCCAGAATTTGTGGCATCTTCTTCAGAAAGGTGTGGCAAAAGTTGCAATATTTTAAGGCTTATTTTTTTCTTAACACATTAAATCAACTTGTTATTATATGAATTTGGAATCAATCATTTTATACCACACAGACTTAAAACTAAACATAAAACGTATTTATGATATTATTTGTATTATGGTGTTTAAATATCTTGTTAAATCTATACCACAAAGAACTAAAACAGTGCTGCAGGCACAACACCTGTGCATGTTTCTGGCAAAGTACAGCTAATAAAGTGACTGTGAATGTATTTCCAACTCCTGATTTGCAATTGAGCAAATACTACAGTATACTACATATCGTAAATGCCATACCACCCCAGCATTGTTGGTCCTGCAGGTCTCACAGCTGCACCTACTGTGGACTTCACTCACATGCAAATTATTCACCACACGTGCAAAAGCGCAGTACACATGAGTGTTACGATTTAACGGCTCAGATTATTTCCAATCCAGACAAAATGTCCCAAGGAGAAGTACAGTCGGGATAGTGTGGAGGAGACAACACTGTTCAAGACTCTACCTGTGTCTACACCTGGGACACGACTGGTGTTGAACATACGCTCATATTGGGAGGAACACATGGGAATTGTGTTTAGGAGCATGAGCTGAAAAGCAAGAGGGGAGAGTCAAACAAATAGAGATGACATTCTAAATCACCATAATCCAAATCAGGCAGCAGACACACACACCTACAGGGACAGAAGCATGGATGAGATGGAGGGAAAATGATACGGATCGGTTGAAAAAGCAGCGGGAAGAACCTCGGAAGGCTGCCAGTGGAGGGGATTTAAACAGGGTCCAGAAACCAGCGGCCTACCCTTTCAATGCCAGCAGCAAAGCCCAGATATCACATTTTAACAAACATTGGGATCAATTTTTGTTACACTGATCTTAATCTATGACGGCCAATCAATCAGAGGTTGGATTGTTTTAGGGCTTTGATGCTGAGAAAGGGTCAAGGAGTCAGCGTTTCCAATGGCTGTCGCCATGGTGATGGCATGGATACCAGGGAAGGGTATGTATGGGGTCAGAGGACACGGCAGAGGTGTGCCCTCATCTTACCTGTCTCCAAACCAGGGACGCGGGTAGTGTTAAACATCCGCTCCCACTGAGCCGAACACAGAGGGATCTTGTTTGCCAGCAAGTATATCTAACGCAGCGTCCGACATAGCGAAAGGACAAGACAGCAAAACAGAGACAACTGAATGTGAGTGTGTAACATTGCAAGCCCATGCATGGGAATTTGTACAAATTCATACATGTGTCAGTGGCAGTGGGAATCTATTGAGGTTCACAAAACTTACTGTCGGAAAAATGACAAGTTTTGATGAGGATACTAGAAACTTGCACTAAACAAACATGCGGGTTGAAGAAAGAAAAAAGGAACAGTCTCGACGATTCACTCTTTCAACCGCATTCTGAAGCAACAGGCGGAATTCAGAAAACGTTGCCAGTGCAAACATGTGTAAGTCATTAACGAGCAAGAAGATAATAGTGAAAGATGCTGAGGATTGTGCACTACAAAACATCACATTGATTTGACTATTGAGTCATTAATGATCAAGTAAAGAAGTGCATGGACATTAACAAATGTAGCCTACATTAAAAGTTACAGAATTATAGATTGAATTCTAGTCCATCCCGACTCACCGGTTTGATCTGGGCTCGGTCCAGCTTCCTTCTGTAGAGCATGATTGCATGAATGGCATTACCTGCTCTGGCAGCCTGAATGGAGGTTGGGAACACATACAGGAAATCCTGGGGAGGAAAATATGAGTTGTATGCTTGTTATGAGACTCCAATATGAAGAGAGAAGGAACCTAATGAATTTACTGTTGATTAAACTTGTGTATGCACTTTCAGATGCGTGTCAATAAGCTAATGCCACATCAGGACAGTTTGCAGTTAACAGATACATATGGCAAATTGGTACTTTTAAAAATGGTGCCAGTGCCTAAACGGTGCCAGAACCAGTACTTAAAATATGGAAAACATACAAATGTTTGAAAACAATGCCTTTTAGATTTGACTGAATATTGTGGCATGCAAGTTTTATAGTGTACTAATATTTTATACAGTAATCCCTTGTTCTTCCTCTTATTCGTTTGGATAAAGATATTGATTAGAGGTGTAACCACTATACAGCTGGGCAAGTGTTTAACAGCCAACTGACCAAGCTCTCGTCCACAGCTGCGAGACCACGATTCCCATTAGGATGGCGGTATATGGGACAGGATGTTATGATGTGGTCTGCAGTCTGCTCCTCTGCACCACACGCATCCCTTGTTTATGGCTGGTATTTGGTTCCGGACAATGAGTTTCCACGAAGTATGAATCCTTAATTATAAATATACTTTCATAGCTAGAGCATAATTAACCGGTTTACTACCTTCAAAACAGATTTGTTTTAACAATATGAGATCTCTGAAGACATAATAAGTCGGAATAACTACTTTTAGCCAACTTTACACTTTTTTAATCCAATATAGTAATGTTGCCTGAGACTGAGCCAATCAGTGGCCACAAGACTGAACAGTGTGATCAGTTTGGTCTCATCTGGTTGCCAATACTACTGCACATTGATATGTTTAGTTAATTTAGCCAATTGTTTGCTTGCAAATGCTTAATATAAGGCAAAAATGTTGACTATGGTAAAAAAAAAGTATTTAATCCCTCAAAAATCCACAAAACCGCTATATTTGAAGTCCGATATGGCAAGGGACGACTGTAAAAGTAATACCAATACTATAATAAAAACAATCATAAAATAACTAGGTCATACATTCCACAATATGAAATAAAATCCACAACAAATTGACAAAATTATTGCAGCAAAACCAGCAGCAATACAGAAAACCAAGAATGGGCAAAATTGTGATTTAATATTGATGTTCAGAATTCGGTTCGCAACTATCACTGATCGGTGCATAAAGAAAAAGTGTTTTGCTCCAAAATATGCACGCTGTGTTAGACCTGGCAACTGCTATTGACGCGTTAAAATCGGCAATGGAGTTGAAGACTGTAAGGGACCCTATATTATTTACAAGACGTTTCCTGCACCATATCGCCTTTATGCACATACTGTAGATAGCAAAGATACTTTATTTGTTCTGGTGAATACTACTTACGTCGATAATGGTGTCATTGTGGAACTAAATTTTGTACCCATTCCTAACATTAGCATATCGCGTACGCAACATTGAATGTCTTTTCCCACCAAATATCTGTGAGAATGGAACCATTGTGTGAAGCTCTCTTTAGCAAATCTTCCAAATTCCCAATTAGGTGAAAAAACTTTTATTTAGTTCAATCCAGACAGTGGCAAAGCAGTATTCACAGAATTTGTACAATCAAAATTGCAAAATGTGTTTATCAAACACAACAACGAGCTTCTTAATCCTGACTAATCATTAGAAGTAAATAACGGATGACATTTCCTACCATTGCATAGTAGTTGCTGTTGACCATGATGGGCCCTCGACCTCTAAGGTAAATATACTCTTCCCACCAGTCACTGACCTGTACGGTGAAAAACACGTAAGAGAAGAGAACAACACACTGTAATATTACAAGAGAAACTACTCCTTAGAACATTCCAACAGACAAGAAGAATCTAATTATTTCTGACTCACATAATTTGAGGTCCACCACGACTTCAGTTTGACGTACCACTGCAGTCTCGGCCCCAGATTCATCTCAAAGTCCTTTGCCAAGCTCTTCATCCGCTCATACTTTTCATCATCCATAAGTGGCCGGACTGACTCCAGGTACTGTTAGGATTGGAACATTGAATTGTCACGATTAGTACATCCACACAGCTAGGATAGAATTGTGGAAAGTAAACAAACCCCCTTCGGATTGGCAAGACCTACCCTCATGCAGGTATCCTGGACAGACGGAACAGGCAGCCGAGGCAAAGAATTCTGGAAACTATAGAGCATTGGTTTCCTTCCAGAGAACACCTTTACTAACAACTGGAGAAGCATAGCAGCACAGAAAAGGGAGGAAGAAAGAAAGGGTTCATTGATAGAAGTAATTTGTGTTGGTAATATTTAACATAAACCTCAAAATATTCCCTTTTAAAGAGGAACTGTACTTTTTTTTTTTTCTTCTTTTTGCCTATCGTTCACAATCATTATGAGAGACAAGAACACATACTGTATTTTTTTTAATTAGGATTTTAAAGAAATGCTTGGAAGATGCTGCTAAAGGGAGTCACCGTTGTAGCCTTCAAAGCCCTCTAAAACAACTTCAAAACACTCCAACGTTTTATATACACACTGCAAGAATATATATAACGTAGTAACAGACACATTCATAACAATATGTATAATGTACAATATTTACCCTATTTTAGTCATTTTAAGTATTGCTGGAACAGATTTACTCACCGCATATATTTCCGTTTCCATAGTAGCACACTTCCGACTTACGGCAACAAATGTCTGTTCTTACTTCCGGAAACAAACACAAGTGTTTTCTAATCATGGCAGAAAAGGTTAACAGACAACTAATATGACTATTTTTCGGACAAATGAGGATTCACAACTTTATTTTTTTTTAGAAGCTGAATATACGGAGGATGCACTGCACAAAAGAAGGGTGAAACACTGGACCGAATGGAAGCAGAGAGAGTGAGGTCGGCCTGACTTTGGCGCTGTAACTGTGGAACTTGGAGCCAAGCTATGCAAACATAAATGCCGCGCTTGCCCAAAATAAACCCGAAAAAACGTACCCGGCCAGCTAGACCGAACAGACAACTGTCCATCGAGTGAGTCACTTTAATATTGATCATGATACACGCAACACGTCATGCGTGTTATTACAACTACATACGCTGTCGAGCTAGCTGTGTAAAAACAAAACTTTAAATGTGGGCTCATACTTTACAGATACTGCAATATGATTGTTCATGTTTTTCAGTCAGTACAGATTGGTGTCCAATCGCATTGTGTTGTGCATTACTCACTCAAAAGCGATTTGGGTGCTGACGTGGACGCTAGCTTATCTTTTGCCGTAGCTAGCTTTTACGGCAAATACCGACGCATGCCGATATGTTACTCCGCTGTAAAAAGAATTCCTCAGTGTTCGCTCTTACAATAACAATGTTGTGCAGTTCGGTTATTATACAGGTTACAGAACGTAAATTAAGTATTGTTGGCGGTTTTTGAGCACATTTTAAAGTGATTTAGAGGTAGAATTGATTGCTTCCATTAGCTGCTGCATTGCTAGCCACCTTTTATAAGGATTGTGAATGATAGGCAACATTTAAAAAATATATATAGCAGTTCCCCTTATAAAAGGATGTCAAAACAATCTCTGGAAGCCTTACAGGAGTCTAGAATAGAATAGTAAATTAATTTAAACAATAATTAATAGCATTTAGTTCTGAATAAACTTTTTTATGAGTGAGCTGTTCAACATTGCCTTTTTAATGTATAAAGAGACGGACCACACGAGAATGCTCAACTCTGCATGCGTTCTTTAGCGACTTAAATATGAATGACATTATTTGTGTCTCACCATCCACAGTCGAGTGGAAAATGATACAGAGCCGTGGCTTGCATACATCCATCCATGCCACGACAACAAGCACTTGAGGACATTCCTCATTACCATGATTATGGTCACCCATAGACCTGTGCCCACCAGCACTCCGCCCACAATCTGCTGACTGTTTGTACACATATATTTGCTGCAGAAAAAGAAAGACAAAAAGGTAATCAAGACCTTAAAACAGCAGCAAATCTCATTTCAAATCTTCTTTTGACATAAAATAATAGGGTTTTTGTAGAATGGACTAAATGAGTTATCTTTGATCTGACCTTGTTTAGCCTTCTTGTGTCAGCTATAATTCCAAATCAAAAGGATTTACACCCTGGACTTTGTGAGGCACCAGCACTAACCCCTGTGCCACTGGGCGAAAAAGGAGACAGCCACCGCACGGAACTGAAATCCAACACCACAAATGGGCCCCAAAAGGCCTGACCGCCGCTAGCCGAGGAAGACAACTTTTATTGGGGGTAGTATCAGGTGAGTAAAGGAGCCGGGACAACGGCTATATATGTGAACTACAATAGCGGAATGCTGGAACAGGGATGTAAAGTTTAGATACACTTCTCCCATCCTGTTTTGTTAAAAATTATTGTTGCTATCTTACATGTATGTCACACCAGGTGCCAATTACACCAAATGTATGTGTGTAAAGGGACACATTTTGAATCATGGCAAACTCAGCATTGCTTTGTTGGGCAAAAGTTCTTCATGTTAGATACACTGTCAGAGAATGGATATTGATTACCGGTAATTACGTTATTCGTGTCCTCTTTAAATGCCGGTAAAAGGCTTCTTATCTGCAGACAAAAATATATTTTTTGAGTGAGAGGTGACTTTTACCTGCTGACAATTTTGGCTGACACTTCAGCCTTTGTTGGATAAAAATAAAGTTCCTCGGACCGGCCAGCTGCTTTTAGACACGTCACCCCAGGAAGCTCCTACAGCTCCGATGAAGGCTGAAGTGTCAAGACAAAACTGTCAGCAGGTAAGCGTTACCTTTTACAAAAAAAAATACATTTGTCTGCACACAATAATTGTTTATCTAAATGGAGTGGATATGCAGTAACAAAACACATTTTTCTAGGGATGTGCCCATCAATCGGCAACCAATCAGTGTGGGCCAATTTTCCCATTCTAAAATATGAGGTTATCTTTGCAGAGTAGTGCCTTTTAATGGCGTCACAAACGCTGACCCCCTCTGGCTGACACTGTATTTGTTTTTAGTCCCCCGGCTGACAAGCGGCTAGTAGCTAATGATGTGTCCCCATACGCAGTCCGCAAGGTAATAATAATCACCTTCATTACGGCTAATAAAATGCATTTCCTAGTATCTTAAGTATAATTATCAAGTATCAATCACTGGAGGACAAGGCTAAATATTGATACACACTGAGGGCAAGCCTGAAGCAGGCATGCTAATAGCTAGTTTTAAACAACACCTACAAATAAGTGCCTAGTAAACATTAATAAAGTCTGAATGGAACCGTGTTACAGCAGAAAGTAAGCAGATATTAACAGGAAATTAAAAAGTATATTACCGGTAATAAGAGTCTAGAGGAGGATAAAATAACAACAACTGTTGGTGTGTCAGCATTGTTGCAACCAGTACACAGGTAAGAAGGTGGCAGATCAATCCATAAATTGGTGATGTCAAGACCAATGAGAGTATCAGTATATGATCGATATTAGAGAGATTGAGTCAATATTTGTATTTTCTCCAAATAATTTTTTTTATGTTTGTCAATGTTTTCGCTGTTTTGAATTGAAACATTTACCATACAGTTGATACATGTGAACGATATTGGTATTGGCCAATCTTACTCATGGATGATCGGTATCGGAATCAGCACCATAAAATCCTGATCGAAACATCCCTACATTTAGCATTTTACAACTGATGACTATTATATGCATTGTTAACCAAGCACTAGGGTTGTAAAGGGGTGGAAAGTTTCCGGTAAATTTCCGGAAACTTTCTGGAAATTTACCACGGGAAGTTAAGCTCGGGAAGTTTGAAAGTACTGACCTTTTTTGATTAGTCAAAGTTGGACACCGTCCATGGGAATTAATGGGAATAGATTGGAATTACAATAATTATATATTATTGGGCGCTTGTCTATATGCTGCTGCATCTTTGTGGCATTTTTGACGTAACTCTTTGCACAGTATTTGCAAATGTACATAGCCTTTCCGCCTACATTGGTTGGGGTGAAATGTCTCCACACATCAGATGGTGTACGTGGCATTATTCTGTTTGTATTTATTTATTCTTGTAAAATACTAATGCAATGCCACACACAGATATAGTCAGCTAAACAATTGGAGTAGTTTTTAAAAATATTTTACTGATGGACAAATGAATAGAAATAGGCTAGATGAATAAATGAACACTCAATCAGCGTACTAAATCAAACTATAACCCATCTACACCTAGAATGTTGTCATACATTCTTGTATGACAACAGAATGGCTAGCAGAACAGAAGGCAGAGGAAACTACACGTTTTGATTTAGTATTTGCTAGTTGAACTTTACAGATCACAAAAAAGGTAAATTTCGGATCGCTAACGTTGTTAGCATAAATGAATGGGATTTAACATAGAGAAAATTAGCATCACGGCTAACAGAAAAATATTTTCGGTTCATTATGAGACTGTAGTGGTACATAAACCTAGCTAGCTAGAGATATTGGCCCTAAAATCATTCAACAAGTACAGAAACAGCAAGCTAGCTTGAGTGGAAGTCTGCTGGAGTAGTCTACAGTAACAAGCAATTACACCTCTATTAAACTTAAATACCATATAGATCAAATATATTTACCCCAGTAATATCATCAAAACTTACCTGACTGGATGAAGTCCTTGGGCTCAAATACTAGTGTGGCCTCAATAGCCCTGCTGTAGTGTGTAGCATGTGATGGAAGAATGCACTGCACATGTGATGGAGGAATGCAGTGTGCAGGGTTGAAATTCTACTGAATTTGCATTAAATCAGGTTGTTTTAGCTAATGCTGCAAGATCTAGCATGTTGCATTCAATGTTTATTCCCATTAATTTCCCGTTAATTCCCATATATTCCTGTTAATTCCCATGGAAAGTTTCCAACTTTGAATATTCCCGGAATTTTGCAACCCTACCAAGCACACCAAATAACCTGATTAATAAGTCATTGTTTATCTTGACCCTCATTGATCATCTTGACAGGGTTAACATGCAAGTAATGATTATCCATGAAAGAGTTCTCATTCTTGACACGATACCAGGCGTGAATTGCCCTCAAGATTCGCTCATAGTCTTTTCCTGTTTGGGCAGTAAGGTGGCTTACCTTATAGGCATGTGTTGTCCCAGTTTGGAAATCAAACCAAGAGACGGATCCAACTGGTTGTATTTATTGTATGACATGTAAGACACGACCACAACCATGAAGCCACTAGGGCTTCCTGGGTACACGCCAGTCATAACTCCATTCTGTAGAAAGTTACACCAACAATCGTGTTAAAATAGGGTTTAAAATTGTGAAAACAATGTTAATAATAATTTTGATGAAATTGATTTATATATCGGATCAACAAAGAGAAACGTTATATGCATGTTCCTTGTGAGTAGGTGACGTTCAATTATCAGCGTGTTAACTATAAGAATGTACCTCGGCACATTCCAACAAAGCTTTTATGATGCTTTTTATTGACCTAATATCTGCCAAGACCAGAGACGAAACGGTCTTAGTTAATGATAATAGGCGATGAAAGGATTTCACTCATCTGAGATGGACTCAGCAGGGTTGAAGTTTCAACACTGCCCCTCCAATACAAACAGAACACCTCTCACCTTGAAACGAATGAATCTTTTCTTCCACGAGTGAAGACCAGAGAGGTAGATTTGGCGCAGAGCCTCGTGGCACAGCTGCAAGTCGATGCCATCCGGAGTGACGGTGAACTGAAAGGCCACCGCCTGGTGAGCTTCCGCCATGGTGGCTGCGTCTGTGCGAAGTTACTGGAAGAAAACACAAGGGGGCAAAAATGCATTTGTTAAAAACTATTCTCCATCCAAGGAAACGTTCACCAAGAGCTCGCCACATTTGCTACTTTTCAAAAACTTGCTACATACAGTCGTGGTCAAAAGTTTACATACACTTGTAAAGAACATAATGTCATGGCTGTCTTGAATTTCCAATAATTTCTACAACTCTTATTTTTTTGTGATAGAGTGATTGGAGCACATACTTGTTTGTCATAAAAAACATCTATGAAGTTTGGTTCTTTTATGAATTCATTATGGGTCTACTGAAAATGTGACCAAATCTGATGGGTCAAAAGTATACATACAGCAATGTTAATATTTGTCCCTTGGCAAGTTTCACTGCAATAAGGCGCTTTTTGTAGCCATCCACAAGCTTCTGGTTGATATTTGACCACTCCTCTTGACAAAATTGGTGCAGTTCAGCTAAATTTGGTGGTTTTCTGACATGGACTTGTTTCTTCAACATTATCCACATGTTTAAGTAAGGGCTTTGGGAAGGCCATTCTAAAACCTTAGGTCTAGCCTGATTTAGCCATTCCTTTACCACTTTTGACGTGTGTTTGGGGTCGCTGTCCTCATGGCTGATGATTTTAGGTTGTCCTGAAGAATTTGGAGGTAATCTTCCTTTTTCATTGTCCCATTTACTCTCTGTAAAGCACCAGTTCCATTGGCAGCAAAACAGACCCAGAGCATAATACTACCACCACGCTTGACGGTAGGATTGGTGTTCCTGGGATTAAAGGCCTCACCTTTTCACCTCCAAACATATTGCTGGGTATTGTGGCCAAACAGCTCAATTTTTGTTTCATCTGACCACAGAACTTTCCTACAGAAGATCTTATCTTTGTCCATGTGATGTCATATAAACATCTCTCTGTAATCAATTCCCCCCAAATATGTTTTTTAATATCTGACGGGACATATATTTTAGTTGTTGTGATAATTCCTCGCCAAACTGCTTGATGGGTTTCTCAAGCCCCCGACGTACCCCCTCCTCTCCCCCTCCTTCTCTAACACACAGCATCAGACAGACAGATAAAAACAATGTTTAGTGAAATCCCCTGGCGTTATTTCGTGCAAAATTAACCACATTAGAGTACCGGTAACTGAAAACATAATGACGCTACTGGTCAGACGTTCCCTGAACAAAATAGACAGACAAGTCAAAGCTTCATCCAGCTGTTTACTGACCTTTGTCATGTTTAATGAAGGGAGAGCAAAGATACCTGACAACATTTGCATTTCAATAAATGGAAATTTTATAATAAGACATGCCCAAATCAGAGCTCGAAACAACATCCCTTGCTCCACCAGTAAGCATAATAACCATTGAGCGATCTATTCTGACAGAGATGACTGGCAGGAAAATATTTACTGAATAAATAATAAATAATTACTGTTGTATAAATTAGACAAGTTCATTCAGTAAATTAGGGAGATGAAAGGTGGATCTACAGAACGTACAAACAAAATAACGTACGTACGTTCGTTCTTTTGTACATACCCTGTTTTAAACCACTAATTGCTAACACATGCTAGCGGATGGTGGTGTTTGCATATTTTTTGGTTTCTTTTGGTCTTTTTTATTTTTAGCCAGTGATATACACTAGCTTTAAAATTCTAATCTCTTTTTCACATGTTTAGTTTGTCTCTCTCTCTCATATATATATAGATATGGTTCCCTCCGGGTACTTCGGCTTCCTCCCACCGCCAAAGACATGCACCTGGGGATAGGTTGATTGGCAACACTAAGAATTGGCCTTAGTGTGTGAATGTGAGTGTGAATATTGTCTCTCTATCTGTGTTGGCCCTGCGATGAGGTGGCGACTTGTCCAGGGTGTACCCGCCTTCCGCCCGAATGCAGCTGAGATAGGCTCCAGCACCTCCCGCAACCCCAAAAGGGACAAGCGGTAGAAAATGGATGAATGGATGGATGGATATATATATATATTAGGGCTGCAACTAACGGTTAATTTGATAATCGATTAATCTGTCGATTATTACTTCGATTAATCGATTAATAATCGGATAAAAGAAACAAACTACATTTCTATCCTATCCAGTATTTTATTGGAAAAAAAAACAGCATACTGGCATCATACTTATTTTGATTATTGTTTCTCAGCTGTTTGTAAATGTTGCAGTTTATAAATAAAGGTTTATTAAAAAAAAAAAAAAAAATGTTAATAAAAAAATAAAAAAATAAAAACTCTTCGCATGCGCATAGCATAGATCCAACGAATCGATGACTAATTTAATCGGCAACTATTTTTATAATCGATTTTAATCAATTAGTTGTTGCAGCCCACAATAGCCTTCCTCTACAAGCATTTGCCTTACCTCGTTAATCATCTAAAACTATTTGCAGTGACTGTTGAATTTTTTTTTTTTTAACTGTAGTGTCAAACAAAACTGTTCAAACAAAAAGAAACAGCATGTAACAGTAGACATGACAGATGCAAATAAAAAGCTTCACACATGTTTAGTGTTTTTGATACAGTTGAAATGTTCTGATGACTGGAAAAACAGTTATTTGCACCACAAATCATCACTTTCTTGCTTTATCGTTGTAAAGATATAGATTAACTAACCCTGGAGTTTGGTTTGTATGATGATCTTAAAACTGGAACGAGGTGACAATTTTTTTATTTTTTAGCCCTAGAGTTTAAGCGGTAGTCTCATTGATCACCAAAATATCAGATGTTCTTATTGGTACAGGTTCTTGCAAGATGAGACCGAAGCGAGCTGCACAAGGGGGGGATTAGTTTTTATAACAAACTGTTTCTCTTTGAAAAACTGGTTAGACAAGTGTGTCATCTTCTCCATGAAGCTCCTCAGTCGAGTATTGTCAGAAGAATTCCATTCATGGAACCAAGACACTAGACCTGATCCATCCTAAAAAAAATGAAATGTATAAATATAAAACTGCTAGAATGTGTCGTCATATGCTTTATCCCGATTGTCAGCCAAATTTACATAATTGTATATTGTCTATATTGCTCGAAAAAACTAAATAAGGTGACCAAAATAGTAGAAACACCTGTCAATATGTGTACATCTCCTTTGAGACAACCTCAAAGTCCAACCAAATCAAATCAAATCAACTTTATTTATAAAGCACATTTAAAATTTACCACAGGGGTAGCCAAAGTGCTGTACAATGGGCAGGTTAAAAGATAATACGAGTACCAAGCAAACAACACAACACAAACAAAACACGATAAAAAATACGCTATTAAACATGCATTCATCATCCCTATGAAAGCAATAGAATTAGTGAAAGACCATAATCAAAAAAGATTTGTTGTTTGTCTAAAGAGTCTTATTATGCAAAACCAACTTTTCTTATTTTTGGTACCGGTTTTGCGTATTTGGGTTTTGATCTACATGAGCCCCAAACATTTGAAAGCAAACCATTGAGGCATTGAGGAGATTTTTATAAAACAATCTAGCCTTTCTTCATACTTCCTCCAAAGAGCCGTTTGGAATTTGCCCCATCAGTGACATTTTTCATTTTGGTAATGTCAGCGGATATCTCTATATATGGTATTCATTTACCCGAAGAGCTGTGTGCGAGTCCGACACTGTAATCGATAGGTTCCCTATTTTTCTCTATCCTATTGTTGTGGGACAGACTGGCTCGTACATACACATGCATCCTCCGCTGTTGCCATTTCTAATACCAAGTTGCGTATATCTGTCAGTAGTCTCGATATGGAAAGGCTAAAAACTACAACAAGGCTGACGTGGATAAGACGCTGTCAAAGTGGATTCACATGAAACAAAACAGTGCATCCTAAAGAGACAGTCAGAAAGCAGCTTGACGATGGTCTGTAAAATATAATCTATGCAACATTTTGACCAAAGAACCACCATTACATGTTATGTATTGCAGACCACAATGAAGTTTTGTAAATGTAGGAAACAATCCTAATATGACCCATTTAAGGCCATCTGCAGGTGCACTCAAGTCTTGTTCATTTCACCACTGATCACATTGATAGGTTTAATGCACAAATACTACAAGTACTGTATAATAGCATACCACTGTGGTATGCATGCTTTGACATAGATAGATAAATAGATGGATAGTACTTTATTGATTTCTTCAGGAGAATTCCCTCAGGAAAATTTAAATTCCAGCAGCAGTGTACAGAATTGAGATCGAATTTAAAGAGTAAAAAGTAAATAATGGGGGTATAAATGAAAATAAAATAGAAAATATAACATGAATAAAAATAAAAAGCAACAATAAGAATAAAAATATAACAGTAAAAATAGGAATATAACAAGAGAAACTATGCAGTAGTGACCATGTTATGAAAATGTATTGCACTGTTAATTGCACTGTTTTTTGTTGCAGTTTCTTTCAGTATAGGTAGTGTCCAGGCTGAAGGACAGGATGCATGTATATTTTTAGTGCACTAAAAGAGCACGGTCCCTGCACAAGACGGCGGGGGATGGACCCAAGTAACAATAACACAGATACCAAGGATGGACCCAAGCAACAATAGCACCGATACCAAGTAACAATAGCACCGATACCAAGGGCAGTACAGATATCAACTCATTACTAGTGTGATGAGAGCAATACTTTTCAGTTCTCTTCTGTGTTAGGCCATGTCCACACAAACGCAGATACTTTTAAAATTCATATTTTTATATATATATATATATATATATATATATATATATACTGTATATACACTACCGTTCAAAAGTTTGGGGTCACCCAAACAATTTTGTGTTTACCATTAAAAGTCACACTTATTCACCACCACCATACGTTGTGAAATGAATAGAAAATAGAGTCAAGACATTGACAAGGTTAGAAATAATGATTTGTATTTGAAATAAGATTTTTTTTACATCAAACTTTGCTTTCGTCAAAGAATCCTCCATTTGCAGTAATTACAGCATTGCAGACCTTTGGCATTCTAGCTGTTAATTTGTTGAGGTAATCTGGAGAAATTGCACCCCACGCTTCTAGAAGCAGCTCCCACAAGTTGGATTGGTTGGATGGGCACTTCTTGCTTACCATACGATCAAGCTGCTCCCACAACAGCTCAATGGGGTTCAGATCTGGTGACTGCGCTGGCCACTCCATTACCGATAGAATACCAGCTGCCTGCTTCTTCTCTAAATAGTTCTTGCACAATTTGGAGGTGTGTTTGGGTCATTGTCCTGTTGTAGGATGAAATTGGCTCCAATCAAGTGCTGTCCACTGGGTATGGCATGGCGTTGCAAAATGGAGTGATAGCCTTCCTTATTCAGAATCCCTTTTACCCTGTACAAATCTCCCACCTTACCAGCACCAAAGCAACCCCAGACCATCACATTACCTCCACCATGCTTAACAGATGGCGTCAGGCATTCTTCCAGCATCTTTTCAGTTCTGCGTCTCACAAACGTTCTTCTTTGTGATCCAAACACCTCTAACTTGGATTCATCCGTCCACAACACTTTTTTCCAGTCTTCCTCTGTCCAATGTCTGTGTTCTTTTGCCCATCTTAATCTTTTTCTTTTATTGGCCAGTCTCAGATATAACTTTTTCTTTGCCACTCTGCCATGAAGCCCAGAATCCCGCAGCCGCCTCTTCACTGTAGATGTTGACACTGGTGTTTTGCGGGTACTATTTAATGAAGATGCCAGTTGGGGACCTGTGAGGCGTCTGTTTCTCAAACTAGAGACTCTAATGTACTTATCTTCTTGCTCAGTTGTGCAACGCGGCCTCCCACTTCTTTTTCTACTCTGGTTAGAGCCTGTTTGTGCTGTCCTCTGAAGGGAGTAGTACACACCGTTGTAGGAAATCTTCAATTTCTTAGCAATTTCTCGCATGGAATAGCCTTCATTTCTAAGAACAAGAATAGACTGTCAAGTTTCAGATGAAAGTTCTCTTTTTCTGGCCATTTGGAGCGTTTAATTGACCCCACAAATGTGATGCTCCAGAAACTTAATCTGCTCAAAGGAAGGTCAGTTTTGTAGCTTCTGTAACGAGCTAAACTGTTTTTAGATGTGTGAACAAGATTGCACAAGGGTTTTCTAATCATCAATTAGCCTTCTGAGCCAATGAACAAACACATTGTACCATTAGAACACTGGAGTGATAGTTGCTGGAAATGGGCCTCTATACACCTATGTAGATATTGCACCAAAAACCAGACATTTGCAGCTAGAATAGTCATTTACCACATTAGCAATGTATAGAGTGTATTGCTTTAAAGTTAAGACTAGTTTAAAGTTATCTTCATTGAAAAGTACAGTGCTTTTCCTTAAAAAATAAGGACATTTCAATGTGACCCCAAACTTTTGAACGGTAGTATATATATATATATATAGATATACAGTATATATATATATATATATATATATATATATATACAGTATATATATATATATATTTATACATATATATATATATACACAGTATATATATATATATATACAGTATATATATATATATATATATATATATATATATCCATCCATCCATCCATCCATCTTCCTCCGCTTATCCGAGGTCGGGTCGCGGGGGCAGCAGCTTAAGCAGGGAAGCCCAGACTTCCCTCTCCCCAGCCACTTCGTCCAGCTCTTCCTGTGGGACCCCGAGGCGTTCCCAGGCCAGCCGGGAGACATAGTCTTCCCAACGTGTCCTGGGTCTTCCCCGCGGCCTCCTACCGGTGGGACGTGCCTAAACACCTCCCTAGGGAGGCGTTCGGGTGGCATCCTGACCAGATGCCCGAACCACCTCATCTGGCTCCTCTCGATGTGGAGGAGCAGCGGCTTTACTTTGAGCTCCTCCCGGATGGCAGAGCTTCTCACCCTATCTCTAAGGGAGAGCCCCGCCACCCGGCGGAGGAAACTCATTTCGGCCGCTTGTACCCGTGATCTTGTCCTTTCGGTCATAACCCAAAGCTCATGACCATAGGTGAGGATGGGAACGTAGATCGACCGGTAAATTGAGAGCTTTGCCTTCCGGCTCAGCTCCTTCTTCACCACAACGGATCGATACAGCGTCCGCATTACTGAAGACGCCGCACCGATCCGCCTGTCGATCTCACGATCCACTCTTCCCCCACTCGTGAACAAGACTCCGAGGTACTTGAACTCCTCCACTTGGGGCAAGATCTCCTCCCCAACCCGGAGATGGCACTCCACCCTTTTCCGGGCGAGAACCATGGACTCGGACTTGGAGGTGCTGATTCTCATCCCAGTCGCTTCACACTCAGCTGCGAACCGATCCAGTGAGAGCTGAAGATCCTGGCCAGATGAAGCCATCAGGACCACATCATCTGCAAAAAGCAGAGACCTAATCCTGCAGCCACCAAACCAGATCCCCTCAACGCCTTGACTGCGCCTAGAAATTCTGTCCATAAAAGTTATGAACAGAATCGGTGACAAAGGGCAGCCTTGGCGGAGTCCAACCCTCACTGGAAACGTGTCCGACTTACTACCGGCAATGCGGACCAAGCTCTGGCACTGATCATACAGGGAGAGGACTGCCACAATCAGACAGTCCGATACCCCGTACTCTCTGAGCACTCCCCACAGGACTTCCCGAGGGACACGGTCGAATGCCTTCTCCAAGTCCACAAAACACATGTAGACTGGTTGGGCAAACTCCCATGCACCCTCAAGGACCCTGCCGAGAGTATAGAGCTGGTCCACAGTTCCACGACCAGGACGAAAACCACACTGTTCCTCCTGAATCCGAGGTTCGACTATCCGGCGTAGCCTCCTCTCCAGTACACCTGAATAGACCTTACCGGGAAGGCTGAGGAGTGTGATCCCACGATAGTTAGAACACACCCTCCGGTTCCCCTTCTTAAAGAGAGGAACCACCACCCTGGTCTGCCAATCCAGAGGTACCGCCCCCGATGTCCACGCGATGCTGCAGAGTCTTGTCAACCAAGACAGCCCCACAGCGTCCAGAGCCTTAAGGAACTCCGGGCGGATCTCATCTACCCCCGGGGCCTTGCCACCGAGGAGCTTTTTAACTACCTCAGCAACCTCAGCCCCAGCAATAGGAGAGCCCACCACAGACTCCCCAGGCACTGCTTCCTCATAGGAAGACGTGTTGGTGGGATTGAGGAGGTCTTCGAAGTATTCCCTCCACCGATCCACAACATCCGCAGTCGAGGTCAGCAGAACACCATCCTCACCATACACGGTGTTGATAGTGCACTGCTTCCCCTTCCTGAGGCGGCGGATGGTGGACCAGAATTGCTTCGAAGCCGTCCGGAAGTCGTTTTCCATGGCCTCACCGAACTCCTCCCATGTCCGAGTTTTTGCCTCTGCGACCGCTGAAGCCGCACAACGCTTGGCCTGTCGGTACCTGTCCGCTGCCTCAGGAGTCCTATGAGCCAAAAGAACCCGATAGGACTCCTTCTTCAGCTTGACGGCATCCCTCACCGCCGGTGTCCACCAACGGGTTCTAGGATTACCGCCACGACAAGCACCAACTACCTTGTGGCCACAGCTCCAATCAGCCGCCTCGACAATAGAGGCGCGGAACATGGTCCATTCGGACTCAATGTCCAGCACCTCCCTCGTGACATGTTCAAAGTTCTTCCGGAGGTGGGAATTGAAACTCTCTCTGACAGGAGACTCTGCCAGACGTTCCCAGCAAACCCTCACAATGCGTTTGGGCCTGCCAGGTCTGTCCGGCATCCTCCCCCACCATCGCAGCCAACTCACCACCAGGTGGTGATCGGTAGAAAGCTCCGCCCCTCTCTTCACCCGAGTGTCCAAAACATGAGGCCGCAAATCCGATGACACAACTACAAAGTCGATCATGGAACTGCGGCCTAGGGTGTCCTGGTGCCAAGTGCACATATGGACACCCTTATGTTTGAACATGGTGTTTGTTATTGACAATCTGTGACGAGCACAAAAGTCCAATAACAAATTATATATATATATATATATATATATATATATATATATATATGAGTTCCGCTCAGGCGGAAGGCAGGGTACACCCTGGACAAGTAGGCACCTTACAAACTGTCACCCAGAAAATATATTTGAAGCCATATAGATATTGTGTATATGTTTAAATGTCTAATATGTATTATGTATTAAATATTTATTCAATTACTTCTGGTATATTTAATTATTTACTTATATATTCACTGTTCTGTTAAAAACGGAAAACAAAAAAAGGGGATATAACTGCTATGACATGAAAAGGGGTAGGCTCTGCTTCTTCCTACTCCTTTTCGGACATGCTGTAATGAAACAACTGGAAATATGTGTTGCATTGCATTGTAATTGTATTTTGTGCATGTTCGAAATAAACTAAAACTAACAAAATAAGTCGTAAAATACGGCAAGTACAAGGTGGCTCAGAATGCAGCGAATGGGACTACAATATTACGCTCATAAAGCCCTCTAAAAACATCCAAAAACCGCCAACAATACTCTATTTACATCTCGTGACCTGAATATTAACCAAGTATTAGCAATATTGTTATTGTAAGCGCATTTGCAGACAAATGATTTTTCACTGCGCTATGAACATAGAGCACTAATAACTAGCTTATGCTGCTATATTGCCACATTGAGCCAGTGAGATGGTGCATCACCTCTGAGCAGTTGAAAGTTAATTCTAGATTATAATTTGTGCATCTCAACTGTAAAGTAAAGGTTTGTGGCCATAAACCAAGAAGTTGGTCAACTTTGACAATTAACTTACCGTATTTTTCAGAGTATAAGTCGCACCGGAAGAAAATGCATAATAAAGGAGGAAAAAAACATATATAAGTCGCATTTTTTGGGGAGATTTATTTGATAAAACCCAACACCAAGAATAGACATTTGAAAGGCAATTTAAAATAAATAAAGAATAGTGAACAACAGGCTGAATAAGTGTACGTTATATGCAGTGTTGGGTTAGTTACTGAAAAACAGTAACTAGTTACAGTTACTAGTTACTTTATTTCAAAAGTAACTCAGTTACTAACTCAGTTACTTACACCAAAAAGTAATGCGTTACTGTGAAAAGTAACTATTTAGTTACTTCTTCTACTTTTTTTTTTTAAAGCTCCCATTAATGCCCTTTTAGCCTTCATTTCAGTACTGTTATTGCACTGGAGAATAATACAATCTGTTGATCAACTTGACATACATTTGCATCACTGAACTCTGCTAAGCAATGTGCTCTACATACAACACACAAAGACAAAGATATGTTTCAAAGGGCCAATTAATTTCAGGCCAGAACAAATTGACAAAACTATTTTAAATAGCTGCAACATAACATACATAAGTAACAAACAGCATAATAACACTAACACTAACACTAACCACGTTAAACCCAGATTCCGAACTAATAAAGGTCTTAACTCATTCTCTTTCTATGCCACTTCAATATGGAATGCACTCCCAAAAGGTGTAAAAGAAAGGGCATCTCTATCCTCCTTCAAAACCGCACTAAAAGAACACCTCCAGGCAACTACAACCATAAACTAACACCCTCCCTTCCACATAATACCTCTTCGGATTGTAAATAATCAAATGTAGACACTTTTTCTTATACTTTCTGATCTCTCTCTCTGTGTCCACTACTTGCTGTACATATCCTACCAAGTCAGTCCTACACTGTTCCAATGTCCATTTCTCTGATGATGCAATTGTTGATGACTGAAGTGTTGATACCAACCAAACCTAACCCCCCCCCCCCCCCCCCCCTCCCTCCCTCCATATCCCACACCCCGGATTGTAAATAATGTAAATAATTCAATGTATATACCCTGATGATTATCTTGTGTGATGACTGTATTATGATGTTAGTATATATTTGATAGTATATATCTGTATCATGAATCAATTTAAGTGGACCCCGACTTAAACAAGTTAAAAAACTTATTTGGGTGTTACCATTTAGTGGTCAATTGTACGGAATATGTACTGTACTGTGCAATCTACTAATAAAAGTTTCAATCAATCAATCAATCAATCAACAACATAGCTGTAAACCTGGCTTCACCTAAGGAAAGCACACGTGACATACACAGAGCCTAACCAGGCAGATTTGAATTGTTGTTTTGGGCAGTAGACGGGATCTTTGATCCAAGACACAACTTACATTTAACTAAAATGTTCTTTTCTTTGTGCTCGACAAAAGAAAAGAAGTGAGAATATCTCATACTTGCCAACCCTCCCGAATTTCAGTGGCTCTCCCTGGGACAACCATTCTCCAAATTTCTGCCGATTTCCAGCCGGACTTAAGGCACGCCCCTCCAGGTCTGTGCGGATCTGAGTGGGGACAGCCTGTCGTCACGTCCGCTTGGCCAACCAAAAAGTAACCACAGAACACTATACCGTATAGTCGTATAGTGTTCTGTGGTTACTTTTTTGTTGGCCAACGGTTGTATTGCGCACCCCCCTCCCCTCCCCTCCCCTCCTCTTCCCACACTCAGACACACAGTCACACGCACACACAGAGAGCGCAGAGGAAGAATCAGAAGCACATCTCTGCTTCGCTGGAATAAAACACACTCTGATCCTCAGTTTCTAGCCGATACTACATAAAAATAACGTAAAATAACGCAGTAACGCATCATGTAGTAACGGTAACTGAGTTACTGAATATAAAAAATAACGCGTTAGATTACTAGTTACCGCCGAAACTAACGGCGTTACAGTACTTTGTAACGCGTTAGTCCCAACACTGGTTATATGACACATAAATAACAAACTGAGAATGTGCCTGTTATGTTAACGTAACATATTATGGTAAGAGTCATTCAAATAACTATAACATATAGAACATGCTATACGTTTACCAAACAATCTGTCACTCCTAATAGCTAAATCCGATGAAATCTTATACGTCCTATACACACAATTTGTTATCGGCCGAGGCCTAATTGTATGTAATAAAAGGTTATAATTTTGTCGGTATTGTTACATTATCTTATAATGGCATATTACATTTAAATAATGAACATCTGTTAACAAATGTTTATTTATTATTTCAATCAGCAAACTGATTGTAAAAATCGTAAAAGCTGTTAATGATTTCAAAAAATATCCAAATGAAAAAAGAAGTATCGGTATCTGCGATACAGGGCCTGTATTCACTTGCTCGAAGATCGACGCCAAAATGTGCAGTATCATCCACCTCAACTCTGCAAACCGCCCCTCCCCCCTAAACGTCACATGATCCGCCCCTCGCTGCAGAAACTGGGGGAAAGGTCGCTGCGCGCTTGCCGCTTGGATACGGAAACAGATAAAACTAGAAATTATCAAATAAATACTTCAATGCCAACAAGCGTTCACCGCATTTTAAAAAGTAAGTATTTTGCTTGTGGTGATAAACCGGCGTCTAAAACGCAGCGACTGTCATCACGAAGGTTTTGTTTACGTTTATATTACAGGTCTCATCACAACCCCGTCATTTCAAGTACGTCCAATCCCAACACAACCATGCAATTCTAGAATCAAAAACGCACTATCTTCCATTATTATAATAATATTCGTATTATTAATCACTTCCCCCGTTATTGTAATGTTATGGCAGGCATCAAACCACGTGGTCTGCCAGAAACTAGGTCACGTGTGCGCACCCCCATTGTAAATAAACCCATAAACAATATACATGATAGTCTTGTCAAATTTATATAAGTTAATTTTTTTTACACACAGACGCTTAAACAAAGTCTGAATGGTGTCCTGTTGCCGTGGACATGACAATGAATGACCTTTATTTGCACCATTACCTACATAGGTGTTATCAGTGAGTAGGGAAGACAGCAATGAGGGAATAATGTTTTAACACGATTAATAAACAGAGGAAATTAAAGTATTATATTATGTAAGCGACACCTTGTACCTGGGCTGTGACTTCTACGGTGTCTTTATTAGGAGGATTAAGAGAAAAGCGAAAGTTACTATTTTTTTCCGCGGCCCTTAAACGTCACAGTTGAAGCTACTACTGCGCAGAAGACAACGACAAAAATCACCCCGACAATAACAAACGAAATGAAACAATAACCCGCCACGTTTTTAACTGAAAAGCGTTGGTGTTTTCAAATCCGTCGCAGCCATGTTTAATGAGCCGCCTGCTAAACTGCGGTGGGCAGAGTCAAGCTAGGCAAGACCGCGCCAAGGCAATGGAGGCGTTCTTACTCACCGAGCGTTCCTATGAATCTGAGGGGTTTTTGTGGAGGACTTCAGTGTTCGGGTCAGAATGTGAGCGTGGGTGTCTGTCTGTGCGTGTGTGTGGACTGCTAACGTCACACCAGCGACATGAATGGGAGAGAAAAAAGCTGGTGTACGGCGTCTGCTTCTTTTGCTACGTCACCTCCGTATTGGGTGCAACAGCGCCCCTCTAAGGATTGAAGTGGTATCACAAGAGGTTGTTGAGGACGCCTAAAGGTGACTCCCAAGACTCTCCTTGGTCAAAGGTTAAGAGAAGGGGTGTCCAATTTTAAAAAATAAAGCATTTTGATACAATATATATAAAAGTTAAAGTACCAATGATTGTCACACACACACACACTAGGTGTCTGCATTTGACCCATCACCCTCACCCCTGGCAGGTGAGGGGAGCAGTGAGCAGCAGCGGTGGTCGCGGCGTCGCGCCCGGGAATCATTTGGTGATTTAACCCCTAATTCCAACCCTTAATGCTGAGTGCCAAGGGTCCCATTTTTATAGTCTTCATATGAACTCACGACCTACTGATCTCAGGGCGGACACTTTAACCCAGTGGTTCTTAACCTGGGTTCGATCGAACCCTAGGGGTTCGGTGAGTCGGGCTCAGGGGTTCGGCGGAGGTCAAGACACACCCGACTCATCGTGTAAATAAAAACTTCTCCCTATCGGTGTATTGCGGATACGGCAACAGCAGAAGTCACACTGATTTGTAGGTGTGTAATTTGTTGTGAGTTTATGCACTGTGTTGGTTTTGTTGTTTGAACAAGGTGATGTTCATGCACGGTTCATTTTGTGCACCAGTAAAAAAAACATGGTAACACTTTAGTATGGAGAACATATTCACCATTAATTAGTTGCTTATTAACATGCAAATTAGTAACATATTGGCTCTTAACTAGTCATTATTAAGTACTTATTAATGCCTTATTCGGCCTGGTCTTATTATAACCCTAACCCTCTAACCCTGGTCCTAACCCTCTAACCCGAACCCTAACCAAATAACTCTAAATTAAGTCTTTGTTACTTAGAATATGTTCCCCATACTAAAGTGTTACCAAAAACATATAACTTTGTTTTGAATTTGAAAAAAAAACATCATTTTATTTTTCAGTAAAGAAGGGTTCGGTGAATGCGCATATGAAACTGGTGGGGTTCAGTACCTCCAACAAGGTTAAGAACCACTGCTTTAACCACTAGGCCACTACCTGCTCTGATATTGTAACCATCAGGGTTCCCCTCAATTTGGTTCAGGAGAGAACACACAGAAGATAATACAAATAATAACAGAAGAAATTAACAAATTAAAAAGATGGTTTGACAAAAACAGACTATCTTTGAATCTCATCCATCCATCCAATGCTATTTGGTAACAGTAGAAGAGAAAATGTGGTTAATTGTGTCAGGTATAATTTTCTGATATGATTGGAAGTAGCATGTGTTTGCATTTCTTCACACAATCCTTTAAAAGCAGTCTTGTACTAAGGTCAAAGTGCACGTGTCCATCCGCGGCGCTGCAGGGAAATCGCAGGAAAGTAACATCTGGAAGAAGGTCCACACATAGGGACAGAGGATAGGGGTCGGAGGTCACCGGACCCAAATCGATCACAGGTTGACTTGTGAAGTAAATAAACTGAGTGGTTTGCAGGCTGTCCGGCACCAAGATTTGACCCACAAGGAGAGGGGGTCTACAAGAAACGGTATTTAAACACAGTGTTGGGGCGGTATAGCTCGGTTGGTAGAGTGGCCGTGCCAGCAACCTGAGGGTTCCAGGTTCGATCCCCGCTTCCACCATCCTAGTCACTGCCGTTGTGTCCTTGGGCAAGACACTTTACCCACCTGCTCCCAGTGCCACCCACACTGGTTTGAATGTAACTTAGATATTGTGTTTTCACTATGTAAAAGCGCTTTGAGTCACTAGAGAAAAGCGCTACATAAATATAATTCACTTCACTTCACTTCACTTGTTCCGACAGGACAGCAGAATGAAGAGATTTGGCACACTTCTTCTCCTAGAGCTGCAGCTCTAGTCCGAGGCTCATCACCATCACACGACCATCAAATATACAACAAAAGTCAAACACAAATACAAATAGACGGAGTAGATAATGAAAGGGTAAAAGAAAACACATTTTTGGGTGTAATAATAGTTGATAAAATGATGCAAAGACAGCAAGCGAAAAAAGGTTATTGAAGAGATTCCAGAACCTTTAACATACAGTATATCAGCAACCTATCATTTCAAACTGGCAAATTCCCTGATAAAATTAAAATAGCAAAAGTCGTACCGATTTATAGGACTGGTGACAAACACCAGTTTACAAACTACAGACCTGTTTCTCTACTTCCACAATTTTCTAAAATTATTGAAAAACTGTTTAAAAACATCCATCCATCCATCTTCTACCGCTTATTCCCTTTGGGGTCGCGGGGGCGCTGGAGCCTATCTCAGCTACAATCGGGCGAAAGGCGGGGTACACCCTGGACAAGTCGCCACCTCATCGCAGGGCCAATGTTTAAAAACAGATTAGACAAATTCATAAATAAAAACAAAACACTCACAGATAACTAATACGGATACAGAGCCTACAGGTCAACATCAATGGCATTATTCGAAATAAGGGAAGAGATAACCAGATGGAAAAACATTTTTATGTTTTTGGATTTAACAAAAGCATTTGACACAATTAATCACAGTATCTTAATAAACAAATTAGAAAGGTATGGAATCAGAGGGTTGGTCTTGAACTGGGTTGAAAGCTACTTAACCAACAGGAAGCAATACGTGAAGATAGGAGAACACACTTCCACAGAGCTGAAAATATTTTGTGGCGTACCTCAGGGATCAATACTTAGACCAAAATTGTTCAATCTCTCTAAAAACGACATTTGTAAAGTTACAAAGGACTTAAAGTTAGTATTATTTGCAGATGATACAACTGTGTTTTGTTCAGGAGAGAACACACAGAAACTCATACAAATAATAACAGAATCAATTAAAAAGATGGTTTGACAAAAACAGACTATCTTTGAATCTCAGTAAGACTAAAATATTGCTATTTGGTAACAGTAGAAGAGAAAGTCAAACACAAATACAAATAGACGGAGTAGATAGTGAAAGGTTAAAAGAAAACACATTTTTGGGTGTAATAATAGATGATAAAATGAATTGGAAATCTCATGTAAAAAATATACAACATAAAGTAGCAAGAATCACGTCAATAATGAATAAAGCAAAACATGTTCTAGACCAAAAATCACTTCATATTCTTTACTGCTCGCTAGTGTTACCATATTTGAGTTATTGTGTAGAAATATGGGGAAACAACTACAAATGTGCGCTTCATTCACTAACTGTGTTACAAAAAAGAATAAATGTACAATCAAATTAATTAATTAATGCACCATACTGTGTGCTGATAACCTGCATCAAAAATATATCATGATAATTATGCTTAATTTGGTTGACAGAGTAACATAGATATTAATTCAACAATATGTTTGAGTTGGATTTTTTTGTGTGTACATGAAGGGAATTATGTAATGCAGTTTTACGTCCCTGCAAAGACTGAATTCTTCCCTTAGCTCTCAGTAAGAGTGTTTTCTTTATGTTATTAATATACTCTCTAAACTGGTTAAACTTTCTTGATGCAATTCCATCAACCCTTGTGTGTGGCCTTTTTATCAATAGAGGGCGCTAACTGACAGTTTTTGTGCTTAAAGGGTTTGATAAATGCTTGTAGTACATGCAACTCAATACTGTATTTTCTTTAACATCATGCTTGGTTGCGACTTGTCCAAGGTGTGCCCCGCCTTCTAAAAATATATAGACTACAATATATTTTTATTTTTATTGAATGTGAGTGTGAATGATGTCTGTCTATCTGTGTTGGCCCTTCGATGAGGTGGCGACTTGTTTAGGGTGTATCCTGCCTTCTGCCTGTGTGCAGATGGGATAGGCAGGCTACAACTCTCCGCAACCTATAAAGGGACAAGCGGTAGAAATGAAGGGATGATTCAACTTAATACTTCTAAAAAAAAATTTTTGTCCTATAAATTATGACTTTATTACTACAAATATACAAACTTATTTTCTCATAAGATTACAATCTTCCATCGGGTGCATGGCGGGGCTCTCCCTTAGAGATAGGGTGAGAAGCTCCGTCATTTGGGAGGAGCTCAAAATAAAACCGCTGCTCTTCCACATCCAGAGGAGCCAGATGAGGTGGTTTGGCATCCCGGACGCCTCCCTGGGGAGGTGTTTAGGGCATATCCAACTGGTATGAGGCCACGGGGAAGATCCAGGATGTGTTGGAAAAAACGATGTCTCCTGGCCGGCCTGGGAACGCCTCAAGATCCCCTGGGAAGAGCTGAAGGAAGTGGCTGGGAAGAGGAAAGTCTGGGCATCTCTGCTTAGGCTGCTGCCCCCGCGACCCGGCCCCGGATAAGCGGGAAAAGATGCATGGCTTACAATTTGTTTCTCTTAATACTGTCATGTCTAATAATTATGGTTATGGTTTAATTGAATAATTTCATTTAATACTAATTATTATTACTATTTATACTTCATGCTTGCGTAATCAATACTCCCTTTTTATACAATTGTTGCTGTTTTTTAATTTATCAGTAATTACATTTTCTTCTTGTAATATTATGACTCTATTCCATACCATTTTGACTTTATTATTGTCGTAGTATAACTTTTGTGTTGTTCATTTTTATCACATATTCATTATTTATACTATAATATATTTACATTTAAAAAAAAAATATATATAATTACAGTAGTATCTCAATGTAGGAGCTCAATTGGTTATGTGGTGGAGCTCTTAAATCAAAACACTTTTATCTCAAATCAAAATTGTTCATTGAAATTAATTTAAAAATGTAAAATGCCTTTTAAAAAGAAAATTAACCTTTTAGATTACACAATAGAATGTACTACAAACAAGTACTGTATTGTATGAAGTAATGTAATAACAATAAACAATACTTAGTTTGGAGATTGGACCTCTACAATATTATCGCCTTCCAGCTTCTTCGCCGTCAAACACACCATCAGCTTTTTTTTATATTTTCACGGCCCCGGCCCTTTGGCTAAGAAACACTGTGTTTAACCACTAATGGTAACATGAGCTAGCTGGTGCTGTTTTTCTCATAATTTTGCTTTGAAAAATGTAACTGTGAGCAAACTGCAAACAGTCCCTTTGAGTTGAGGTACAGGTGTATTTGTGTTTTGTTTTGTTCCTATAATATTATACCTTAAAAATAGTTATCAGTATTTTTAAATAATTTCATTTCAAATTATTATTTCAAACTTATATTGTAACATTTTCTTGTTACATTACACCTGTTTACCCTTTAATTACAATTTTTATAATTATCTGCAGGCCTCAAATGGCCCACAGGCCGCACTTTAGACACCCCTGGTTAAGAGTGTCCAAACTTTGATAATCTTGACCTCAATGACTGGTTTTGAGACACAATTTATTGCTATAGTCTTAATTTATCCGAAGTGGGTCTTGACCTGAATATTTCTGGAATTAGTTTTATTGCACTCGATTTTTAGACATTACATTTTTTTAGACTACATTTCAAAACACTGTTTTTGAACAATTTATTAATGAACACACACATTTTGCTCACACATTTTTATTCAATGAAATTATCAGCATCATTTGATTTGAAAATTCAGTTCACGAAATTCGAACACAAAAAATTCAGTGACATAAATTTAGTGTCAGAAAAAAGCTTTGGTAATAAAGACCCAAATTAATCTCAGTGAATATGGCCTTAATAGTCTTTTGAATTGAATAGCTAATGTTGTATTTGTGAAAATAGGGGCAGATATTACACGTTTTTTACACTTCTTTCTGCTCCTTTTCGTTAATCATTTATTTTAATGATTTATTGATTATTTTGTATTTAATATTGAAAAAATGAAACGCAAATACAAATGAAATGGAATGGAATTAAAGTAAACATAGCATAATGAGAAGCGTTGAAATTTTAACACAAATAACACTTTGTCACCTGTCACAAAGTGGACATACATAAAATGTAATATATATATATATATATATATATATATATATATATATATATATATATATATGTATATATATATATATATATACCTTCACTATATGTGTAAATATATATGTACACACATATAGTCAAGGTTTCTGTGGTTTATCCGTTATAGAGTGCTCAATACCGGGGTCGAACGGAATATACGTTATCCCTACAAGCCTGTTTCGAAGGTTTCCCTGCGATGATATAGCCTCTGTGTTTTTTTCCTGACCTAACGTGTATATATATATATATATATATATATATATATATATATATATATATATATATATATATATATATATATATATATATATATATATATATATATATATACATATATATATATATATATGTGTATATACGTGCGGAGTCCCCCAAGGTTCGGTTCTTGGCCCTGCACTCTTTAGTATTTACATGTTGCCGCTAGGCGACATCATACGCAAATACGGTGTTAGCTTTCATTGCTATGCTGATGACACCCAACTCTACATGCCCCTAAAGCTGACCAACACGCCGGATTGTAGTCAGCTGGAGGCGTGTCTTAATGAAATTAAACAATGGATGTCCGCTAACTTCTTGCAACTCAACACTAAGAAAACAGAAATGCTGATTATCGGTCCTGCTAAACACCAACATTTATTTGATAATACCACCTTAACATTTGACAACCAACCAATTACACAAAGCGACTCAGTAAAGAATCTGGGTATTATCTTCGACCCAACTCTCTCCTTTGAGTCACACATTAAGAGTGTTACTAAAACGGCCTTCTTTCATCTCCGTAATATCGCTAAAATTCGTTCCATTTTGTCCACTAGCGACGCTGAGATCATTATTCATGCGTTCGTTACGTCTCGTCTCGATTACTGTAACGTATTATTTTCGGGTCTCCCTATGTCTAGCATTAAAAGATTACAGTTGGTACAAAATGCGGCTGCTAGACTTTTGACAAGAACAAGAAAGTTTGATCATATTACGCCTATACTGGCTCACCTGCACTGGCTTCCTGTGCACTTAAGATGCGACTTTAAGGTTTTACTACTTACGTATAAAATACTACACGGTCTAGCTCCAGCCTATCTTGCCGATTGTATTGTACCATATGTCCCGGCAAGAAATCTGCGTTCAAAGAACTCCGGCTTATTAGTGATTCCCAGAGCCCAAAAAAAGTCTGCGGGCTGTAGAGCGTTTTCTATTCGGGCTCCAGCACTATGGAATGCCCTCCCGGTAACACTTAGAGATGCTACCTCAGTAGAAACATTTAAGTCCCATCTCAAAACTCATTTGTATACTCTAGCCTTTGAATAGCCCCCCTTTTTTTAGACCAGTTGATCTGCCGTTTCTTTTCTTTTCTCCTCTGCTCCCCCCTATCCCTTGTGGAAGGGGAGACACACAGATCCGGTGGCCATGGATGGGGTGCTGGCTGTCCGGGGTCGGGACCCGGGGTGGACCGCTCGCCTGTATATCGGTTGGGAACATCTCTGCGCTGCTGACCCGTCTCCGCTCGGGATGGTTTCCTGCTGACCCCACTGTGGACTGGACTCTTACTGTTATGCTGGATCCACTATGGACTGGACTCTCACAATATTATGTTAGACCCACTCGACATCCATTGCATTCGGTCTCCCTAGAGGGGGGAGGGGGGGTTACCCACATATGCGGTCCTCTCCAAGGTTTCTCATAGTCATTCACATCGACGTCCCACTGGGGTGAGTTTTTCCTTGCCCTTATGTGGGCTATACCGAGGATGTCGTTGTGGCTTGTGCAGCCCTTTGAGACACTTGTGATTTAGGGCTATATAAATAAACACTGATTGATTGATTGATTGATTGATTGATAAATATATATATATATACATATATATATATATATATATATATATATATATATATATATATATATATATACTGTATATATATATGTATATGTATATATATGCATATATATATATATATATATATATATATATATATATATATATATATATATATATATATATATATATATACATCATCATGGTCTTGTATTTTTTTAAGTCTTACTTTTTCTCGTAAATTGACTATATTTTTCTTTGCGTTATTTAGTTTTTAAATAATTTTAAATTTTCTTGCCTAAATTTACTTTTGGAGTGTCGGTAGGGTCCCCAAACTGCAACAGATTTTTTTTTTTTTTTTAAATGACAGCCTGCCCTCACGTTGAACACCGTTACATTTTGACGGAAGTACGATGACGTCACAACACCAAACCTCTGTCCGCAGGAGGCGCGCCCCCGCACCGGATCGAGAGCGCGCGTCCAACTGTCACCAGAGTATCTCCCACAGCTGCTGCCAGTTCGCGGCATGTGTCACTGGCCTGGCTGACCCAGGGGAGAGGATAACAGTCCGACCTGCTAGCATCCATTTGGACGTCGGATGCAGCCTTTTTAAAGCCTACCAACCGTGACATGAGAAGCTCCACTGGACGGCGAAGGAGAGAATGAAAATAGTGGATTTTGTTTCTACTCGTCGGTACCGCGTCGAAGAAGAGGGGTCGCTAACAAGGTAAGCGACAGTTTGGAAAGTGAACGTTAGCCACCTTGTCAACATGCTCTTTCATCTTCACTACATTTCACTGTAGGCACGAATGCTAACGCTGTACTCCGCAATTGTTGTCTCTCCAAACAAATCAACCCTCCCCCCCCCCCCAAAAAAGGAAACAATGCTCCATGATTTCATGAACTGATGCTTCCATTAAAAGAAGATCCCTTTAAAAACACACAATTACCCTCCAAAATGTCATGTCCTTTGATGTTCTTTGATGAATTGCTTTTAGATATCACACTTACAGCAAAGCTGAATTGCAAACAATTACAGTTTAAACCAGGGGTGTCAAACTCATTTTAGATCGGGGGCCACATGGAGAAAATTCTACTCTCAAGTGGGCCAGACTGGTAAAATCACGGCATGATCACTTAAAAATAAAGACAACTTCAGATTGTTGTTTTTTTAAAAATGGAACAAGCACAATCTGAAAGTGTACAATTAATAATGTTTTTTTTTTTTTTTTTTACACTTACATGTTGCAGTTAATAGTATTCTATCTTTATTTGTCGTTATTTATACTTTCTGAATAAATTATGTTATAATGTACTCCGGCTTCCTCCCACCTCCAAAGACACGCACCTGGGGATATGTTGATCCATCCATCCATTTTCTACCGCTTGTCCCTATCGGGGTCGCGGGAGGTGCTGGAGCCTATCTCAGCTGCATTCGGGCGGTAGGCGGGGTACACCCTGGACAAGTCGCCACCTCATCACAGGGCCAACACAGATAGACAGACAACATTCACACTCACATTCTCACACTAGGGACAATTTAGTGTTGCCAATCAACGGTTGATTGGCAATGAGGTGGTCCAGGGTGTACCCCGCCTTCCGCCCGAATGCAGCTGAGATATGCTCCAGCGACCCCGAAAGGGACAAGCAGTCGAAAATGGATGAATAGATGGATAATGTTCATCAGTCAAATTATTGGTGTTAATTTTCAATTTATCAAGATAAAAAAATAATATCACAATCAAATTACAGGATGTTATTTATGTAGTTTGCTCATTTTCCTCGACCTCATGTGGTTCATTTTTTTGTTTACATATGTAGCATAATCTACAAAGATACATTTAAAACAGCAGTTTTTTTCATTCAAAAGTTTCGGCTCATTTTTATACTCAGCAAACTCATCCCACGGGCCGGGTAAAACCTGTTCGTGGGCCTGATCCGGCCCGCGGGCCGTACGTTTGACACCTATGGTTTAAACTATGCAACCAACGATCTCAGTTTACACGTGTCATTTTTGGTACGGTTAAAACAAATTAGAGGCTCTTTGGTCAAGTATGAACAAACAAAGTCTGGGACCAAAAAACAATGTTTGGTGGTCGTGTTTGTGTTCACACCAAAGTAATGGCCACAGTTAGAATATGTATAAAGTCGTGCCTCGATTGGACGGCTTACTGTATACGACATGTACTGTGTGTACAGTAGGAAAGGGGTTTATAAGGCCCCATTTGTTGCGGTTTACCTGACACATGAAACGTGACAAATTAGGGCTGCACTATCTACTTTAGTTGCCAGATGTAAGTAGTGTTAATGATCTTAAAATGTGTTTTGTTGCAATTCCAACTCTGACTACAGCGTCAGTTGCTATGTTGAATGGCACTTGACATCATTTCCAACAGACTACATTGCAAAATGAATACCCATCACCCCCTCTCACTCTCACGTGAGATCCACCCAGGGAATGGGGCCATATGGATCCCTTCCCTACTGTACATTGCCCGGCAACCTTACGCAACAGAAACAACATTGCGCCTTCTTGGCCACATACACTCCATGCTGTCAGACTTTCCTTTCTATGGAAGAGGTGAGATGTAACAGAGGATATACATTATATAAAGACGTTCAGAAGCTTGCTGGGAATGTGCTGCAAGGAGACGTCCTTAAAGACGACTTCACCATACTAGTAATGATCGACACGATTGTTTAACTACTGTATTAACACTTGGGCTTACATTTAACACTTACTTTCGTTATTTTTTAATTCTGCGTTTTTTTTTCGAAGTATTTTTATTGTCAGTTTTCTTAATACAAACATATACACATATAATAAAATAAATGAATTAATAAATAGAACATGAAAATAAAAATAATGAATGAAGAAGTTGTTTACACAGATTATAACATGTTAAAACAAAATACATACAAAGAGGCTTGACATCTCAGTTGAATGTCCACTTTCATCAATCACACCAATTATGCCAAGACAGATACTTCTTGGGGGGGGGGGGGGGGGGTTGACTACAGTTTCAGGTATTCCAAGATAGGTCTCCACACATAATGAAATTTATGTAAGTTACCAGATATCTCATATCTCAGTTTTTCTATTCAATTCCGCTTTCTGTTGCTTGTTTACGTCGAACTTGTCCTATAATGCTTATGAGCGAGGGCGAACAGTTTGCGACAAATTTATTTTGTGTCGGTCAAAATGCATTAGTCCGCCACAAATAAATATACATATAGGTAACACAGAACTAAGAGCATTATTGGGTCTGCTGACAAACATACAATTGTGACTGTGAACGCAATCCAAACTGCACTAAAGTGACCATCAAATATCTTTATGAAAAAAAAATGCGGATCAGAGTACCGCATCCGCACCGTAATGTCACTGCAGTGCAATGATTGCTGCCCATGCATGAATGTGTATGAGTTGAAGACCCCATTAAGATTGCAGTATCTGAACCTCCAACCTCCAGCAGTGGACACAGATGCTTGAGCATCGAGAAGTAGGCCAGTGGCTGGTCTGCAGTGCTATGTCATCCATGCCCAGACCTCTTTAGAATGTTAACTGGGCGTCTAACTGGTTCATATAGGGGGAGGGGGAGGAGGAAGGGGGAAGGGGGAAGGCCACAGACAGACAACCGGAATTGTAGATATCCTGCAGGACCGAGCTCTCATCCTCCATCCTATGTCAGATGTCACTGTTTACTGTATCTTTGTGTTTTTGTCTTCAGCGGGACGCGACTGATGTTATTTGTCAGCATTTGCCACATTTAAATAGCGTATACACACGTTGCGCTTATACATTAAATGAATAAGTGTTATAGAAGATACAATAATGTAATAATAATGAATGAAAAAGCTGAATACTAACTTAAAGCATTGTGACGATAGTCACACAGTACAATATCGTCACGGTATGAGGGCCACGGTAACGGTATGGTTTCTGGAGTGGTCATTTTTGTATTTGTTTGGAGAATGCTGATTCTCAGGAGGTTAGCTAACAATTCAACTTTTAACAATGTACAGGATTTCCCCCAGATTGCCATATACATGTGGCTAGGTGCGAGGTAGGGGCATGGCCAATATGATGTCATCATAAATATGATGTCATGATTAATTTAATGCATATATTTTTTTACAAATATATATATATATATATATATATATATATGTATGTATGTAATTGGAATTTAGTTTGCCAAATATGTAAATAGTCCTTTAAATAACAAATGGACAGGTGGGTTTTTGATATTCTCCACAATAATGGTGTGCCATCAGGGCCAGCAAGGCCTTCTCTGGTGGCCTAAAATAAATCATGATCATAAATTAAATAAATGATAAATGATAAATGGGTTGTACTTGTATAGCGCTTTTCTACCTTCAAGGTACTCAAAGCGCTTTGACACTACTTCCACATTTACCCATTCACACACACATTCACACACTGATGGAGGGAGCTGCCATGCAAGGCGCTAACCAGCACCCATCAGGAGCAAGGGTGAAGTGTCTTGCTCAGGACACAACGGACATGACGAGGTTGGTACTAGGTGGGGATTGAACCAGGGACCCTCGGGTCGCGCACGGCCATTCTTCCACTGCGCCACGCCGTCAAAAGTTAATTTTAAGTTAAAAGTTAATTTTATTTTTAATCTACTTTCTATAACTATATAAACATGTTCATCATATTAGGCTCCAGTGTTGCTTGTTTTTACGTTAGAGCATTTATCAAAATTCAGCAAGCTTGCTGCCTGCGCTGTATAAATTCTGCCGGAGGCCTTCTGAATCAACATTCTTGGCGGCTGTGCAGTGTAAACAAACAGAGGACATTCAATCGATAGACAGTTGCGATAGCCAGTCAGATCATGAGTCGTTGACAGTTGCCCATCTCGGTAGCTTTACATTTAACTGTGATTGAAAACTCACTTGTCACTCCCAAGTGAGTATCCAATCACAAGTTGTGATTTGCGAAAACAGGAAGTGGCACCAGAGCCATACCGGTACTCACTTTTTTAACACACAAAGAAGGAGAGCAAAACGTTGATTAGGTGGCAGATATATATTTGCAAGGCCATTTTCAAGAAAGATATTTAAAGACAAACTAGATCTTGTGAGACGAGGTCGGCCGACCTCGAAAGCTTGCTAAGCTGTCCCGGCGGTGAAATGGTGTGGGCTCCACTTCCACTCGAATTAACCAACTACGAGCGGTACCACTGGCTTTTTATGATGTCGAAAGGGTGCTACAAATTGTGAGTTCAAATATTTTATTTCTTTATTTTTTCACGTTTTATATGTTTTGTACAATTATTTTAATTTGGACAGTACCACGTAAGATCTGTTATAATTGCTGATGCGGGTTTATTGATTTTAAATGCGCATAAAAATAGCCCGTTTTGTACACTGTGGAGGTGTTTCAATACCCAGTAATTATAGACCCACTGCAAGTATATATATATAATTTAGTAACTGACATGTTCATAACAATATGTAATATAAAATATATGAAATATATTACATTTTTACCGTATTTTGGTCATTTTATGCATTATTGGAACTTATTTCCTCAGCGCATTTATTTCCAGTTCCATAACAGCGCACTTCCAACATCCGGCAACAAATGTGTGTTCCTACTTCCGGACACAAATGAGAGTGTGTTCTAATCAATCTCAATAACCTTATCTCTTTGAACCTGAATAAACGGAGGATGAACTTTTGGTTATAGAAGCGAGCACGAAGACAGTGTGACATGTTGGAGCAGACAGAAGCCGAGAGAGTGAGGTCGGCGTGACTTGACGCTGTAAATGTGGAACTTTAAATCAAGCTATGCCGACAGAAATGGAGTGCTTAGCCAAACTCAAGTGAGTCACTATAATATTGATCATGATACATGCAGCACGTCATGCTTGCTATTACAACTAAATACACTGTCGAGCTTTGTACAAACAAAACATGAATGTGGGCTAATGTTAAGTTAATCTTTCAGATAGTCTCTTAAATGAAGTCTTGCAATTAATGTTGATGTCACTCCCTACGTTTTTTTTTGTTACGGTGGTTTGATCTCTGAGTTTACGTGTGAAATTAGAGATGTATTTTACCCCCAAATTTACCAAATTTTGCAAGCTTTATAGTGTTAGAATTTTGAGGTACCGTTGTGTTGAAAAGACTTTTACACAGATGAGAATGTGTTATATATATATATAGTCAATATGGGATGCTCTTATAGTTGGGCTAGAGAAATTAGGAATGCATTTAATCTTAATCTTATGTGCAAAGAGCAATTATGATCAATGTCTAAATAAATCAAAATTTGTAAGGAACCCAACTCATCATAAGGCCACAATATTCATTTGACATGTCATCCCTGCATTACTGTGTATACAGATTTTGAGAATGTGTATCCTGTAAATCTGGTCTGCATAGAAAGCCTCTGAAGTTGTTGATAATATTTAGCATATCATTGTTAGTGCTCTGGGTCAAAAATATTACAATTATTATTTTTAACAAAGAGTAGTTAAGATAATATATTGTTACTTAATCCTGCTCATTAACTAAATGTTTTTTACATCACAATTATGCAAAAAACTTGTAATTCTCAAAAAATGTCACATTTATCTGTAATGTGAAGTGCAAATACTAAAATTGTTACACAGATGATTAATTAGTCAGCATAAGAATAAAATGCAATCCTATTTTGAAAATGAAATGTAATTAGTGTAATGTACAATAGATCTATTTTTAGTGCTGCTTGTACCACATAGTAATGAACAAGCTCTGCTGTGGGCATGCTGCCATTTTAATTGGGTACAATTTTGCTCAGCAACTGATGATGCCATTTCACTTGAACATCAAACTGTTTCTCTACTGTGAAGTTGTACAATTGCATCCCAAAAATATGTTTATATTTTGGTGTTATAAGGCTATAAATAAGAATTTTGATTGATTTTCATTCTATCGTGTTTTTAAAGATTCATTTTAAATTGATTTCCGGTCCAAAAATACTTCATGTTTACAATTATTTTGAAACGGCATTTCCTTCCAGCTGAGTAATGTCCATTCTCATGTACTGTATCATAATCCTCTTTCCGTGCTTGCAAACATCACTGAACATGAGACCAAAACATACCACATCAGTGTGCAGTGTAAGTCCCCACGAAAGCTTCAGACCAGCTGACTGTGGAAGTGGTTGAATTAATTCTAACTACCGGTAGGTAACACACTCAGTGTCTGAATGTGGTCCCTGAGCCCTTTGAATTATTTAGTCTGTTTGGCATTGTAAGACAATCCAGTGTTGTGCGATGCATTGTACTGATATACCAACAGTGAGAATTATATCAAATTTAGCTTTGGGCTTATTGCATTTAAAAGGTTTGGCCCATTTACGAGGTTATATTTAAAGACAGTTGCTCCTCGTCTATATAATCACACTAGTCATTAAAACTCTTTACGATAGCTTTTTTTTCACCACTTTTATCATGACTACATCACGACCAGTAAGATGGTTCATTTATGAGACTGTGGCTACCTAAGTATGAACTTATGGTTTTATGTTTAAGAATACCATTCCCTTGACATTGCTGCCCTTCTCATACCACCCTTCCAAAATATTCTTCTAGTCTGGGAAACAACTGGCTGACCAGTGTCTAAAACGTAGTGTGGTCATTGTTATATTTAGACAGGACCACCCCCTTCCCCAAGGTAATGATAGGGAAGCAAGGACCACAGGGTGTTCTGCTGGGCTGAGCTAAGACACATTCTAGAGGCCCTTCCCTCAATCTCACTATATAAACCTAAACATGTGAAAATTGTTGGGTAGGATTAGGTTGATGTTGTTCAATCTGTGCTGATGTGTTATCAGTTTTGGAAAAATGATAAGGCAGAGCAGCAATAGGCTCTTGCTCCTTTTGGGACCACAAGCTATTCTGAGCGTTGTTCTTTTTCCACTGTCACCCTCTGGATGGTTGGTTCACCCTTGGGTCATACAGTGTCTGTGTAGCTACTATTTTCAATGTAAAAACAAACATTCTTCCCAAAAAAGATACATGATCAAAAATACTTCTTCAGTGTACTTATAACCTGTCAATCACAGAAAGGTTGGTTGACAAAGTGAAAACTATTAGGAACTTTGTCTATGGATGTTCTCATTTAGCCAAGCGATTGTATTCTATTCGATTGTATTGTATTCAATCGATTGCAACAGGACTTTTTGTTTTTTCAAAGATATTTTGCCTCTCATCCAATTAGCTTCATCAGTTAATGCTCAAAAATGTATATTTGTCCGATTTAAGACTGGATCTCACCAATCTAAGTCTAAGACTATTCTAACTCTAAGATAGTCTTAGCTGACCAATCTAAGTCTAAGACTAGATCTGATCAATCTCGGTCTATGAGCATAAACTGATGAAGCCTACTTGGATGAGAGGCATAACATATTTGAAGACAAATTGAACAGTCCTGTTGTAATCGATTGAATGCCCTGACAATATAGGTAACTTTTTTTTGTTGCTGTTAAACCATATGTATTTGTATTTTGAGAACATATGTATCATAGCAAATTATATGATGTCATATTCACCACGCCCCTAGAAATGCCCTTAGCCACACCCCCGCGAAGAAAGACATGTTGGCAATCAAGGGGAAACCCTGGTGTCTAAAAAGTTTCACTTTAGACAGCACCAGAGCAGATTTGATATTTGGTTTATACAATGTAGACAACTTATAACACCACCAAGACAAAAGCCTTTAGGCTATATTCCACCAGATGGGGATGATTCCTTCTTTCTGTCCTTTACGCCCAATGTGGCTTTTTTCATTACTAAATTGTTTTGTAAAGAATGATGTCGATTTATGGAAATACCCTAAAAAAACAACCTTCAAATAAGTTACCCTGTTGAGAGTAGATATACAAATCCTTTTTTGCGCTTGAACTTATGCGCTGACTCAAGCCGAGCAAGCCTGCACATGCATATGGTTAAAGGCTTGCTGTTGTGTTTGGATGACCACAGAGGATTGACTAATCATTGACTAACCATGGCAAAAAGGTCTTCCCAGGTCTTCTTCTCTTAGTTTAGAGTGGCAAGACTTAATCCAAGCTTTTCATTTACTCTAATGTAATCCTCTGTTGTAAAATCCTGCATGTGCTCAAGTTTGATTAAAGAGTCAAAAAGAGATAATCAGGGATAAAGGAAATGTAGAGAGCTGCATTGATTGCTTATACTTTGGATTTGTCTATTTACATTTTTGTGTTCACAAACTATAATGTAGCACATTGACTGCACAGTTTAGTGTTTCCTTTTTTTAATTTACTTTATTATTATTTTTTACAGTTCCCTAAAACAAGCCTTCTTCTAATAGAAAAGTAAATATGTTTGTTTTCCAATGTATTAGTAGCCCTGCTAGGTGTTGGTTTATTTAATTGAATAATTGGTTATTCTGAATTGTGTTGATTGTGTGGAATTGATTGTGGATTCTTGAAGATTTTTTTCATTTTATAGTTGAACTACAACCAGAGACCTTTGCTAGGGCACATCTTAGCAGCATTTTTCTGCTCAATACAGCACTGGCCAGGAAACTAGAGTCCAGAACAGGAAACTAGAGTCCAGAACAGAACAATAACTTCTTCAATATCTTTAAAATATTCAAGGATTCTTTCAAAGTCCATGCACTATTCTGCAAAGTAACTAACAAATGCTTGTAGAGGTCATAGGTTTTGCTGATAACCCAGAAAAAGACATAAGACATACTTTTTGTTTTAAAATTATGTGATGAGTTAGCGAGCATTCAGATTACTTGATAGTGCTTTATGTCATAACAGGACATGATGTCACTCAGGCCTCTGTCTCAAAGTCTTATGTTTTTTAGGCAACCAGGTTATTACAATGTAGTCACACAGGACAGTCGTTGCAGTACTTTCAGTGAAACAAGCCCACCTAACCACTTCCTCCTCAACTCTGTCTACCTTCACTTTTGTAATGAAAGATGAACTTCATATTTCTTTTTGTAGAATATGTACAGGTGTTTTGTCTGACCGTCTGCTGTGCGTAGTCACTCTGTTTTCTATGGCTTCATCCTGTTCAACACAAGGTTTTAAAAAAATAATTATCAACCTCCCTCTATTCAAAGCCATATCTAACATACTTGCAATCTCATGATTAGCACAGGACCCTGAAGCAAAATAACTTTTAAGTGATAATCCCAGAATGTATTCAGTGAAGATTTTGTTTCACCTTCTTCACAGTTCTTGTTGAACCTGTTGTTGAAGGAGTGGCAGTGGCTGGTTTCCGTTTCTTCCTGACCCCTACACAATACTATCCGTAGTCAGAAGAATCAACACAGGAAGTAAGCAGCCTGAACCTATGCGGTGACACTAAACAGCCCTCACAGATAAATGTACACTGAGTAGTGATGAAACATTATCTTGTTTGGCTTAAATGAAAAACAACCTTCGATCTTGTTAGGTTTGTGTCACTTAGGTTTCAATATGTCATCTGTGAGAACCAGAAAACAAAATAGCAGATACCTTTCATTTTAAGAAGTAGAAGACTTGTTTAGAATTCAATGATCACTTAAAGTACCAGTAGAATGGAAAACACAGTTTATTTTATGTGCTTAATTGTGTTTCATTGCATCCATTTAACAATTTTCAATTGCATTTCCAATACGCAAAGTCAGTGAAAATACTGTCTAAACATCACAAAATGCCACAATTTCAGACGGCCATTTTGAATATTTCGTTTAACATGTCTTCGGCAATTTCCGTAGATTCGGGGCCGGATGACGTCACGATGGAAACTCTTCTGCGCTCTGACCATACAATCAGATCAGTCGTACTGGAAATATTCAAAAATTAGAAGGAGATGTGCTGTATATCATTCACAATCCCTATATAAGACAGGAACACGTTTTCTTTTTTTTAAGCATTCTAAGTTGTAAATAAATAAATAAAAACCGTCAGCTAAGAATTAAGTCAATAGGGGCTCTCTATTTAGCCCACAAGGCCCTCTAAATAACCATCCACTTACATATCGTGACCTGAATATTAACCAAATATTAGCGATATTATTATAAGCGCTGCAGCATTAAACCGCTGCTGCTGCTGTCAAAGTTATTCTAGATTGTAAATCATGCCTCTCATCTAGATAGTAGGATAATTTAGCCATGAGTCTGGAAGTTGTTCATCTGTGACATTCAATATATACCCGGAGATGGAGACAGACTCGTCAACCGAAGTCGGTGTTTGCAGTCAGCAACTTTTCCTCTTAACACTTTGTGTGGATTGCAATGAATTCTGAAGGTATTTCAGTTGTCATCACAGTGAGAGCAGACATTATACAGTAAGCAATATTTTTATTATGTTCGTAGTTTCTTGTTTATCACTTAGCAATACTGCTACATGATGCTATAGTGTTTCACTAAAGCTGGATCTGTTTAGCACACAGCTTCTAAAACTTGTACCTCATCCTCATCATTATGTTCAGGCTAAAAAATATAAGGTTCTAGGTCATTATTTATCCCAAAGTAATCGTGGTTGGCTCTCACAAAGTCTGCATGACTTGCATTGTTGTTGGTGGGGAAGGGATCTGGGGTTTCCACATCTATGTCACAGATCATGTGACTGGCTTGCTCATTATCTCTCAAAATGGCTCTGGAATCTCAGTGAGATTGATACTATTTTGATGAATCTTTTAACTCGCAAACTTTAAGTCTTTTGGTGTTATCGATCAGATATAGGACTGGTCCAATATTTGATAAGTCAATTGGCCGACGATAAATGAAAATTAAGTCTAAGTTTTCCAGCGTCGATAAATCGCTGAGCCACGCCGTCCCCATGTAGCAGCTAACATGGACAAAATAATCCCAAAACCAAATGCCACTGCACCAGTGTGGGAATATTTCAGTTCAAACCTTTGGAACAAGAAGAGCCTATCAACACCAAGGAGCGAGTTTGCCAAATATGTGCGAATTCAAATAACCTACACTCCTACTTGAAATACAACCACTCAACAGTCCACACTCACTTTGTATTTGGTGAACAAGCCAGGTCAGTGTAAACATAACAGTACAAAATAGTGCGCTCTCATATAAAGTGCAGTTAAATACATTGCCAAAAACATGCTGCCATTTCATACTGTTAGAAAACTAGCATTTCTAAAAGTGCTGCAAACGTTTGACTGACATTTACCATGTTGTCATGTCATGTTGGTGTTCCTCACTCTGAATCTGCCAGACTTAAGTTCTTTATTTTTGCATATGACCTGTTAACACATCTGCTTATACTGTAGTGTTTATATTGTTACTCTGCACTTTTGTTTAAAAAGGTCCTAACTTGATTGTCAATTAAGTAATGTACAACTTTACCTGTGCATACATGTTCAATATTGAAGTGCAACATTGTCAATTCGTTTTTTAGTCTTTTTTTTGCTTGTGTATATTTCCCCCACCCCCTCCTTAACATATTTTACTGCTTTTGGTTGTAATTTTTATTTAAGTGCAAAGTTTTGCTAACAAAGTATATTTTGTTGTTAGTATTTGTTTTATTTAACTTGGAGATTGAAATGTTTCCATTCCAATTACAATGTTAAAATATACCAGAAATACAAGTTTATTGCATTTGAAGGATATACATGCATTGTTATTCTGTATTATCATTACACCAATGGTTAATTTGGCCTCATAAAAAATGGCAGTAATATTGTTTATCGGCAATAATTTGTAGGTCAATATATCGTCAAGCAAAATTTGTTATCGGCTATATATGATAAAAGCTTCAATATAGAGGCAACTAGTTTTTCCATTCCACTGGTACTTTAAGCAAGATTCGGAGAAACTGCCCATAATTACAGTTAGTGACAAGTCGCAGAATTCCATTGGAAAACAATGTAGTCCAAGCATTATTTATACTATGAGATGTAGGCTTACAGTATATAACATAAATCAACAAATGCGACTTTTCCTTACTTTGTATACACATTCTTGTTCTTCTCTTAGGTCTATTTGCACCTTCTTTTGGAATAATCCTTGCTAAAAAGCCTCAAAAGGGCCAAAGTACAACAGAATGTGCAGAATTAATAAGTTTATCCTGGCTGAATTGAGCTGTAGTGAGGTACACTGAAGTTTGAGATTTCTCTTGTGATATGCTCACATCCTGCAATATGAAAGTTGGACCTCATAGTTTTTGTGTGAGATTATCATCATTTGCCCTCTAATGTTGGTCTGTTTATGACTTAGTATATTACATATCACCTCAGGGCATTCAAATTTGAAGGTAGCACTAATATTTAGCATGTTACAGACCTTAAAGGTTGAAGTCAATGCATGCTTCTCTACAAAGTGCAATGGTATGGATACAGTGTTCAGTGAATGCAGGGTGATGGGACCACTAAGTGTAATGCTTACTCAGCACTTCATTGAACAATGTTGATGACACAAGAAAAAACAGAAAATAGCTTGGCGTGAGGTGGCCAAGAAAGCGAGAGTTGTTTGAAGGAAAGCATAGAACAGCAGAATCCATTTGTTGAGTGGTGTTGTTTCACTGACAACCTGTCGGAAAAGACGATCAGCTGGCCAGCACAACTGACACCACTCAGAACTTAGACTTACGTTCAATTTTATGTAAACAGTGGTACCTCATTGGTACCGAAGCAATTTTTCCCATAGGAAATAACACAAAAATATTAACTCAGGCTGGTAAAATTTACATGTTATTTCATGTGATTAATCACAAAAATGATCGCATTAATCATGAACACACTTAGATTAATCGTGCAATTTATTTTTATCTTAACCGCTTTACGGTCAGTGATCGGATCAATGCATGTCAGTACAAGAAATGAGTGAGGATACTCAGTGCACATTTCACTCCAAAATACAGCCTGAAAGAACTTTAGATAAAACTGTTAACAAGTTTTGTGCAAATAAATGACACATATTCAAGTAAAAAGTTTGAAAATATTTATGAATGACATTCTGACAACTAAGTAGCATTGGTGAATTAATATTGGGGTCTTTTCTTAAGTTCATTTCAATTAATTGATTAATCAATTAATGATTAATCCAAATTCCAAAATGTGATTAATATGATTAAGACAATTAATTATTTGAAAGCCCTGATAATAACACAAAACAACACAATCTAGTTTTACATCCAGAAAACAATGGGATATGTGTATAAATAAGAAATGAAATGAATGAGCATTTTACATCACTTTTACCTTTTTTGAAGACTCTTGTTGGCAAAGACAGCGATGTGTGGAGAGGGATGATGGGAGGACAAGGCCGCATGGACACTACCTTTTATACTTTGCTACGAGTTCTTTCTTGAATTTTATAGTGTTTCTCAACTTCATTATCAAAGTGCTTTCACTCGCAGCTTTCTCTTTGCAGTGGTGGTCTATTTTGCAGTTGTACTCAACAATAAGGCATTTATGGTGGGATTCTTTGTTTGGGCACCAGATTCCTCATAATGATGCACGGGCTGAAGGATTAATTTGTTGTGCACAATGTTTGTTCGCAGGATGAACAAGACAGTATATGAAACATTTTGACGAAGAACACCAAATCTTACAAGTTTAGCTTGGGAAAACTAATGTACCTCTGTATATATATTGTACTCTTTAATAATGAGGTGGTTTTTCCATTGACGTTTGTTTCAGTCTCAGAGAGTTGTCTTTGGCAGAGGGCAGCAGTGAAGTCAATGACAAAATGGAGTCTCAAGGCTTTACTCTAGATTGCAGGTACCGTTACCCATTCCACCGTCATTGCAAATTCTATTTGGAAAGTTGATAGACTTGTAGTTGTTTGCAATAAAGCGTCAAAACAAAATATGAATAGCCCAACACCTACAGTTTCTGTAACTATTTGTTTTTTGATTGGCCATCTATTGAAAGTTTGACCGTTTTGAAAACAAGTGTCATTTACTATATGGGATGAATAATGTTTAGTGCAACTGCCTCAATTTAAATTGTCTTTGTGTGAAAGACAGGTGCATAGACACCTGTTTGTGCAAAACATGCCACATGTATTGGCTTAGGCCTTAGTTAGCTGCTGAAGGTGCATACATCCCTAAATCAGTAAAAGTCTTCCTCATTGTACTACAATTGTGGCATTTGGGAGAGGAAGAGTGTTTATTGCCAGTGTTACCCTAACTTTACACACTAGAGACACTAACATATTATAAGCACCTGCATGTATGAACTGTGTAAGTTGTTATTTTTATGCTCGTGCATAAAGTTGATAGGTTAGTCTAAAATGCATAATCATTTACTTTGCTGCATTAACATTGTCCCTATTTTGCTTTTGTTCTGTGAATGATTGTTTGTACATGTGGTGTTTGTTTTCTTCATATTGCAAATGTTGCAATGTAAGTATGTTCACTGGGTCAGTCACGCTGAATTTTGTGTAATATAACAAGTAACAATTGTTCATGGAAAACAGTAAATTGGCATTCACGTGTATAGCAATTTTCTACATTCAAGATACTCAAAGTGCTTTGACACTGTTACCTCATTTGCCTACTGATGACGCAACATCAGGAGCAACTGGGGGTTCAGTATTTTGCTCAAGGACAATTTAACATGGTCACATAGGGATTGAGGATGCATCTGGCAACCTTAAAGTCAGGTTCAAATGATAAAAAGTGATGTAAACCTATTATTTCATTATATTTCAGATTTTGACATGAAGAAGGACATAGACACATTGATAGCAGAAGAACGTGCTGAAATCCTTTCCAAATATGACAAGGTGAGAACCGAACAGCCATCTCTGTTGACCAAGCAATGACATGTTGATAAAAAGGTATTTTGTTTAAGTAGTCTGCAGGATCCACACTAAAATCATTACACTCAAGTGTATACTCAGTGTTCTGAAGGTTTTGTTGAATTTCATTTAACTTAATATGTCTGTTTCCTCTTTGATTGAGACTGTGACTCTATATTTTAACACACTTTTTCTTGTCTGATTTTTGTTTTTTGTTCCAGGGCCGGCAAGAGGGTGTCAGTATTGACCCCTGGGAGGATGCTGACTTCAGCATCTATAAGGTCACGGACCGCTTCGGGTTCCTTCAGTAAGTTATCCTACATTATGGGCAAAATTTTTCTTCACGTATTTCAATGATGTAATCACAGTTAATTATTTTCATTTTTTTATCCGATCACCTTCAAGCCTTTTTCTATTGTTAGTCTCTTCTCTGTCATGGCCTCCCCAGGGAACGTACTTATTTTACACATTTTTTTTTTACTATTGAGAACCTAATTGTCTGTATGTGTCAAATTAACACTTAAAATAAAAAGCTTAAAACCCAAGGTAAGCCCGAGGGCTTTGTATAGTGTCTGTCGTCATATTTCATAGTTGATTAATTCAAGCACTGCTACCACCAAGCTGAAGGCTTGTGTATCGTTCATGCATGAATAAATCCCCCTGCCTGTCACGCTCCCCAAGCCTCCACTTTTTAAGAAGCACTAGTTTATGTAATTTTTAGATTATTTTATGTGGTCCCTTTTTCTAAATTTTGTTTGTTCCTCTGTTTTTAGTGAGAAAGAGCTACCTACACCTAGTGTGCTTGAAGAAAAGGTATGTGTTCATTTACAGCTGACCTAATATCCTTTATTTAAATGGCCTACATTACTTAGGCACTGAACACCAAACATGCTCCATTTTTTCTTCCCCAGCAAAAGCAGCAGGAACTTGAGCGTGCGGACAAGTGGCTTAAGATGGTGAAGAACTGGAGCAAGTATAGGAACAGTGAGAAGGTTTGTGATTCCCTCAGTCTAGAGAACTACCCTCAGTCTGCCATTTTGCCAACTACTCTTGTAATAAATTGGTTAAAACAATGCGAACACAATTTGACAAAAAACATACTTCAGATTACCGCAAGATAAAAGTAACCCAGGGTGACTAAAGTGCGGAAGCCAGTCTAATAAATAATCCAGTGTGTATACTGTATAGTTTGTTTGTAGCCAACGGATCTCAAACCGACCAAACCCATCAGTTACAATAGATTATGAACTGATGCCTTGTTTAACGCTGTTAAAGTAGCTGTCTAGGACAGCTTATTATATTCAAGATACGTGTTTCAGTAGAATGGCCATGCAATTGTGTATTTACTTGTCTTGTCCTTGTGTGATGTGTTTCAGTTAGTGAAGCGTGTGTACAAAGGCATCCCCCTCCAGCTCAGAGGCCAGGCTTGGGCATTACTTTTGGACATAGAAAAGGTTAAACAAGATAATGAAGGAAAATATGAGGTATCTATCACAAGTCTTTTACAAATTACCTCCAACCCTCCCCTGACATTTGTGTGTGCTGTATTTTTCTTCAGAAAATGAAGCTGCAGGCTCGTAACTTCTCCACGGAGATCAAACAGATTGACTTAGATGTCAATAGAACCTTCAGGAACCACATCATGTTCAAGGACCGCTTTGGAGTCATGTGAGTCCCTCTCTGATAGACTGCAAATAACATATTGTATCTCAACAGTGAAAATAAGGGTTATGAAATTGGTGTGTTTGTTTTTTCTTCTTATTTTCCAAACATGGTTAAAAAAAAAAAGTGAAGCAAACTCTATCTCAACTCATATGAGGTCTTATTTGTCAGGGTGCGTAAACAGGAAGGTTTGAGAAATGAATAACAACTGCAAAACGAGTCCTTTGTTAAATGACAATTTGAAACTTTTGAAACCAAAATAAAGACATGATAATACCAGTCAACGTGTTAACCAAAGAGGTGTGAAGTAAGTTAACAGTGCCATCTGTTTACTCGAAACCAACAATTGAAGGAAGCTAGGGGGCCGTCTTGATACATTATGTGCATTAAAGGTGCTAGAACCAGTCCAATGTCGGTCAACTCCTAAGCTATCTAATTAAAACATCCAAATGCTAGCTTTGTTACACAGTAGGTGGCAAATCAAATTGGTGAAATATATAGTAATATACCTCAATATTATTTCATTTTATTTTTAGAATAGGGCCAGTAAAAAACGAGCTGCAGCTGGGCTGCAATTTGGACATCCTTATGCAAGTTAGAGATTTGTTTGTTGAATCAGATCAAAGTTGGAACGCTTTCTCACCACAGTTAAACTGCTAGAGTTGAATTATAAAACCATTAAGACAGCACTTAAGGGGAAAGCGTATTTGAGTTGCAATTAAAACATAGCAGAGGGTACCCGAAAATATCATAGCATATTCTGAGCTATCTGTACATTTTGTTTTGTATTCAATTATAACACATACAACACCCCGATGGCCTTCAAAACATTGCCTAAATTAATCCAGAGTTCATTTTTTTAGCCCCCTTAACACGCTGCTAATGTAAGTTTCTTTTGTACCATAATTTAAAATGACACAGCTAAAAACAATATGTAGAGTTCGGTTACTCTTTTTGTTCCCCTTTTCATTGGCAGGTTTGTTCATGATGTCTCTGATAGGGTATATAACCTATAACCTACACAAGCACACTATAGTGTAGTTTCCTCCCCTCTCTATTTTATTAGCCTTCCTGTCAGTGCACGAAGCCCCACAAGGAAGTGGCATTATTCAAAAATGTGCACTGACATCAAGTGCTCACACAGGACAATCAGCCCGACAATGAGACATTAATAATCTTTGATAATATACTGTATCAATCTTAATGCATAGAAAAAAACCCTGAAATAACGTATTAGACCGTTTGTTTGGGGGTTATGGTTATAGGTGTTAGGGCGTTCTGTTTATCCAACTCCCTTCTAAGCTAGGGTGAGTCCAAACAGACCAAAACATAAATCCTGCTTAGTTGCCCACTCTTTCCCTACAAATCAACAACTGTCCCACTCACACATCGACAGCAGCTGCTATTTAAAGCTCCTTTCCTGTCTCAGTCAATGTCTGCAAAACGTGTATATTCACCTTTTGTAGTCCACATTGTATTTGTTAGCACCACGGCCTCAACAACACATGCATTAAATGGTTGCACAGTAGCACACAACTTGGGGGTTACATGGTGATTGCTTTTGAATATTTTAATAAATGGCTAATACATGTGATTCTAACAGGATTTACAATTGTAATAAACAGAAATAAGTAGTGGAAGTGAAGGCCATTACAGTACAGTATAAATGCTAAAAGTCCCTCTGTGGTTTTTTTGGTGAAGGTCTGAATAAGGAACTGAATAAACACAGAAAAGTCCTATGAGACAATAAACCATAGTGCACACTTGACTTTTAAAACAATGAAATCATATTTTAACACATCTTGTGGTATTACGCATTTGCCAAAATTCTGACTATTTGAGGACTTCCAGAAACACCTCCGTGAGGATGCAGCCTAGGGATTGTCAGCCTCTCTAAAGCGATATTCGCCGCTATTTTAATAGGATTTGTGCCGACTGATGGGGTTAATTCAGGGTTATGTTCTTTGAAGATTAATCTAATAGACTTGACTTTACCTTGACTTTTTCATCTGCTCTAAGTGTTGCAAACCAATTATATTCTCCTTTGGTTTCTTCTTCCCTCTGCAGGCAACAGGCACTGTTTCATGTACTAGCAGCTTACTCTGTCTACAACACGGTAAGTGATGCGGCTGTGTTAAAAGACACTAAGGGCACTATTCTTTCATTTTAAGTGAAAAAAGTTTGCAACTGTGCAGATTGTCTCTGCACGTCATTCTCGCCCTTGTCTTAAGTCTGAGACTGCGCGCCTTTATTAAAGATGCGCACTTTGGGTAATGTCAGACCAGTTCTCTGTCAAATCTGGCCTTCTGTGTAGTCTACCGTCGATTTAAGTACTTTTGTTTTTGCGCGTCCTATGAGGCTGGAATAAGTCCAGCACCCCTTGAAGGTGAAACATGATATGGCATGGGAAGTTTGGATTCATTGTACACAACACATAACAAAATAAAATAAACTTTTAGAAAACTATCAAATCTATTCTGATCACTTCAAAAGAGACACCTGGAAACATCTATTGAGTTGAGGATAAAATATATATAATGCCACTCTGTATTAACTATCAAAAATCCAAACGTATATGACTATTTAATAGCAAATACATACATAATGTAGCGTCTATTAAATGATTCAATTGTTGTTTTTTGACAGTTAATATCAACCTGTCACGCTTCCCCACGTAAGCACACAAACACAAAAACACGCACAGAAACACGCACACACTAACTGTCAAGTCCCACTGACGTATGACGACTTCACAAGCTTGTACCGTACTTACTTTACAAACTTTATATTGAACACAACTCTTAACATCACAAATAACACCAGGGTGGTTATAATGACTAGTGAAACAAAGTTTAATCTGCAGATTATTATTCACATCAGCCAGGAAGAAGAAGCTGTTGTAGTGTGCATACACACTATATCACCATGACAACACACGTTCACGTGACAAGCACTGCCTGGATTGATGCGGTCTTATCAAATTTAAAGCATTATCTTTTTCATGAATTTCAATGACGTTCATAAGTGTTTGTAAAACTAAATGTTCCATGATTTTTACGCAACCTAGAAAAAAAGTCTGCCTCATTTGTAATTACCCCGCCTCCTTTCACGTCTGAAGCATTCGTGCCTAAATTACGCGGAGTGGGCGTGTCCGGAAGCTGGACGAGAGGATACGAATAAGAGGAATGTATGTAACTTCAAACTCGTAAAGAAACACTCAAGCGCAAATGGGAGAATAGGGCCATGAGTGCATTATATAGTTTTGTGGAGCTACAGAGCAAACGCTAAAGCACCTTAGTGATGTCTCAGTTGTGGGTGTCCATCAATTGTTTTGTTTTTTTAGTTGTAAAGAACAGAAGTGGCATTGCGTCTGTTCTTGTTCTGTTTGTGAGCTGTATATTTGATGATGGGTGCTTCAATGCAAGTGAAACAATCCAACCACCCATGGACATCATTCACCTACTCAATGTACAGTACACATTAATGCAGTGGTTCTTACTTGTTGTTTCATCAAGTACCACCTCAGAAAAAACTTGGCTCTCCCAAGTACCACCATAATGACCAACATTAAAATACAGCAGCATAATAGGCCTCAGTATTCATTAAAAAACAAGGCAGAGGTATATTTAATACTTTTGGCCACATTACACACAGTAACACTGTATTTGAATATAGGAAAATAAAACACTGTACTTTAAATCAAGTGATTTTTTTTTGGCGTACCACTAAAAAGAGGCCACGTACCACTTGTGGTGTACGTGCCATAAATTTGGGAATCACTGCATTAATGTATCCGTAAAGATTAATTTGTGATGCTTAGTTTATCTCGTCAAAGAGACACTGCTGTCGGTGCTCAGTAGAATATGGCTCACTCGACAATAAAGTACAATAGATAAAGAAGAATGACCTGTACAATGTAAAGTGAGTTGCATTTTTGAGACGACTTGCAACCTCTCTCTCAGCACAACTCTGTTTAACTTACATGTAGAATAGAATGCTAAAAAACCTGTAATTTAAAAAAACCTTTTTATGATGGTGACAGATGACTTTAATTGTAATGAATCATTCTGGACATTTTGAAACGGCAACAAATTGGATGTTGATCAGCATGCGTACTGTACTGTATATTATGTGTTTTTACATGTAACATTTTTACACAGAACATGTCAGTGCTCACAAACAGTCCTAGGTCTGTTTTTCCAATCAGGATGTCTTTGGCACTTCCTGAATGGAAGAGTTGTTGGAGCCATAGGAAATGGGCATGTGCTATTCCCTTTTACCCATTTCCCTTTACTCACAAACTGCTCGTAAGAAACTGGGTCAGTGGGAGAGCACGAGAGTGAAACGGGGAGAGGGAAGTGGTGGTGGTGGGGGGGTGTTTGTCCTTTCGCCTATGTGACAGCAGAGAAGAATGTGGAGAATGTTCTGTAAGCTCAGGGTAATCACATTTACTTTTATCCTTGAAAGGATACTTTGAACGGTCAATTCCAAAGCCCTAATATGGGCAAGGGCACTTTGTCAAGTAACTCACAGTGGATCCAGAATGGGAGAAATTCATTCTGAAAACACGACAGACATAGCAGAAATGACATGTCTGACTAAAGTAAATATTTGAACCACCTTGCTGGAAATGTTTATAATGTCGCAGCGTGTACTGGAGGTCTGTCCACAGCAGACATTCATATGCTTGTCTTAAACCCTGTGTGTACCCCGATAAATTATGAATGATTCCTCTCGTTTCCCACATGAGTTCTACTGTCTCTTCTGCCTTGTTCCCAGGAGGTGAGCTACTGTCAGGGGATGAGTCAAATCGCCGCCATCCTGCTCATGTACCTGAACGAGGAGGACGCCTTTTGGGCTCTGTCGCAGCTCCTCACCAACAGCAAGCATGCCATGCACGGTGAGACAACACATCGGGGAGGCTGACGTCAGCTGGAAAATGTTTGGACTTTGGAGATATGCATAGATATGTATCGTAAATGCACATCTGAAAGAGGGCAGACATTCAGCAATGCTTACTCATGCTCTGTATACCCACTACTAAAAGCTGAGTGGTCAGCATGTTGGCGTGAAGGGTTAGAATCTACACTTGGGCATGTCTGTGTAGGGTTTATACTGTAAGTTCTCCCCATGAGTGTTTGCCAGGTACTTCATGCTAAACATGCTCGTTAGGTTAATTGGAGATTGTAAATCAGGGGTGGGCAAACTTTTTGGCTCAGGCCACATTGGCTTTTGAAATTTGACAAATTTGGGGAGCTCATGACGCATTTTAAAGCATATCATATATGTTGGAACTAAGAGTAGGCTTCTCAAACATGGACTATTTTAATCATCCATCCATCCATTTTCTACTGCTCGTCCCTCTTATAGTACATCTATTTTAAACAATATCATATCAAAGAAACATACAAACGGTATTAAAGGGTTAACACTTACATTCTCTTTCTAGTGGTAGCATTGTTGTTGATCACCCATTTTTGCCAGTGCGTTGAAGTCTAGTATCAGTTTTGTTGTGGCACATCTCAAAACAGATCTTTGCTCAATTCTGTTTAAATATTTGGTAGGCCGGATTAAAGGGACCAACGGGCCGAATGTGGCCCACAGGCCGTAGGTTTCCCACCACTGTTCTAAATTGTCCAAGTGGTCTATAAAGTAGTACCTCAACTTACTAACTTAATTTGGTTCCGTGACGGAGCTCTTAACTCAAAACACTTGTATCTCAAATCAATGTGTCCCGCTGAAATGAATTGAAATAAATGTACTTGCCACTTTAATTAATAAATATTGTATGGAAAACAATACAATAGAATGCACTACAAACAACTAAAGTAGTTTTATGAAGTAATATAAAAATAATGTAAAGCATTAGTGGACATGAGTGGACTTTACGCTATTTCCTGTACCAGCTGCTGTCAAACACACTATCAGCAGCTTTTCCATATTCTCATATTCTCACTGTGTGTTAAACTCATTCTGCTTAAGTATGGTGCAGATGGCTATTTGGAGACACGTTCTGTCATGTTGTTGCAGATTTCTTTCTTTAATTCAATGACGATCATCCCCTTCTTCTTCTCAGCACTGTTCTTCACTCTCACTTTCTTCTTACCCGTGGTTGGAAAACAAAGTTATGTGCTTTAGCGATAAGATACTGCTAGCGAGTAAGACCACATGTTTTCGTCTGAGTTTACGTGGATTACTGTGACATGTGCTATGCCAGATAATGGCAACAAGGCTTATAACTCAAGTTTTTGCTTGCAATTAAAGCATAATAATTAGCTGAGGGACTTAAAACACTCTTAAGGTGGGGCACTTTTAAGTTGAGGTACCCCTGTACTTTGTCTGACAGTGCAATGAACATTTGCTGGGGTTTTTTTCCCGAAATGTGTAACTGACAAAAGAAATAGATGGAAAAATCAAAAATGTCCACCGCGGAAGACGCTGGTTCTCAGGAGAATATGTTCCCAGCGATTAGCTGGCGTATCCCGCCTCGTGGCCAATGGCGTGTGGACAATCAGTATAAAATATGGCTCAAGGATCAGTGTCAATTTTATGACCTCATCTCTGTGGATTTTCACTTCATTTCATTGGAACATCCTTGGAAGAATCTCAACCATCACAAATAAAAGAGGGTTATTTAAAAAAAAAAGAAAAAGTATCACACAAAGAAACCCATGCATGTTACAGAGAGTAATAATAAATGGAGAAGAATATTGTTATAATACATTACTTCACGCATGCCTGTAGGTATAGCTTTTAATCACAAAAGCATTTCTAAAGAATACAATCTTACTCATTCTAGCGTAGTTGGCATAACATACGGTATATTTGATTTTAAATATTATGTCTCCCCCACCCACCATTTATGGTCTGCTGATGTGTGTTTTTCCACTGTGCTAGGTTTCTTCATCCCGGGATTTCCCAAACTGCATCGTTTCCAGGCCCACCATGAGCGGATCCTCTCCAAAATGCTGCCTAAACTGAGGAAGCATCTGGTGAGTGACAGCACTCAAACTAAAGACCATGGTACTTAATTTGCATGTATTTCATGATCATTACAGACTATATCTAAAAATGTTCTCATCATTAACTCCTGCTTCACAGGACAAGGAGCAGATGACTTGTGGGATTTACACCACCAAGTGGTTTCTCCAGTGCTTTATTGACAGAGTGAGTGTTTCGTTTTACTCAGCTGTTAAGCAGCATCTATCGACATTGCTGACATTTGTTACATCATAGCTAGTGATGATATGATGATATAGGTATGTAAATGTAAAAGCTTCCCAATCATATCTATTCTTCAATTGATACAGGGCGGCTATTGACACATCTTTTTTGATTACCTTTTACACACATGTATACTTTAAAAGTAACATTATTTTTGGTCTCTTAATATTACTAGTACTGTGCATACTTATTACCATTAGATTTGTTGTTTTTTGTCCACATATAACGAGAATGTCACTTAGTAAAGCACAGACATACACCAAAACGTAATTTTTTTTTTATCTATTAACCTAGCTACTTCCGTGTTCAAGTCCTTCCATTACACAATTTTGCTTTAGTCGAAACTGTCGAATCGACTGCTGTGAGGAATGTCATTAAAACAATTTCAATTAGCTTTTACTTTACATTGCCTGCAGCAGTAGGTATGGGTTAAACCAGGGGTGTCAAACTGGTTTTCATTGAGGGCCACATCGCAGTTATGGTTGCCCTCAGAGGGCCGCTTTTAACAATGAGTAATATATGAATACACGTGTGTGTGTGTGTGTATATATATATATATATATATATATATATATATATATATATATATATATATATATATATATATATATACATATATATATATATATATATATATATATATATATATATATATATATATATATATATATATATATAAACCGTATTTTTCGGAGTATAAGTCGCACCGGCCGAAAATGCATAATAAAGAAGCCTGGTATGTTAACGTAACATTATGGTAAGAGTCATTCAAATAACTATAACATATACAACATGCTATACGTTTACCAAACAATCTGTCACTCCTAATCTTATACGTCTAGTCTCTTACGTGAATGAGCTAAATAATATTATTTGATATTTTACGGTAATGTGTTAAATAATTTCACACATAAGTCGCTCCTGAGTATAAGTCGCACCCCCGGCCAAACTATGAAAAAAAACTGCGACTTATAGTCCGAAAAATACGGTATACACACATTTTTTACATAAGCTGCAAAAAAAATGGAATGGAGAAATAATACCACTGTTTTTAGCAGTAAAATTCAAGCAACAGAGCTGACAGTTTGTTTGTTTTTTACCGTAAAATCTTGTTGTTTTCATGTTTTTTTGTTTGTTTTGTAATGTTTTAGTGTCTTACTGTATACGGAAAAAAACAGTTGATTTTACGGTAAAAAACTCAGTTGGCGGGATTTAACCGTGAAATCTACTGTCAATTTTACAGTCTACAATTGGATTGATAATTTGTTTTGAAATCAAGCAGATATTGAAGTACAGTGTTTATCTTTATTTTAACAAAAAATATTTTTGGACTACATGATAATATAATATTTAGATTTTGATAATATTGAATTTTAAAAGATAAGCAATTGCATGCAGTACATGATTTTTTATGTCAAAAAGGAAAGAACAAATATATTTAGTAAGAAAAGATTAAGCATTTTATCAACGCATATTATTTCCAGGCTTTCCAGGCCACGTGAAATAATGTGGCGGGCCAGATTTGGCCCCCAGGCCTTGAGTTTGACATATGTGTGTTATACGATACTGAAACATCAATGATTTAAGAAACACAAGGAGTGATACTTGATGTGTGTGTGTCACTTTAAGAAAAAACACATGTGAACGAGACAACGGTTGTACCTTTGACTGCGAAACTAGCTCACAAGTGACAGATCGTACTAAATAAACCAGAGGAATGACCTGCCACGTTTGATATCAGTTTTCATCACCATCCTTCATTGGATGGCTCCGGTATTTAAGCTGCACCCACCCAGAATAAATGAATATGTTTACATATATTAGCTGCACCGGACTTTAAGCTGCAGATGTATACCAGTACGAAAGATTTTGTAAATATTTATTTTCATACCTTAATTGTTTCTAAACAGTGTCTTTAACACAGCAGTAAAATGGATGATCATATAAAACAGAAGTCATCGTCATGGACCCACTATCTGCGGAAGCTAGCTCTCAGCTAAACAAACTTAATAACTTCACGTGAATTTGCAAAACTGAAAACTACAAAAAGAATGCCATTATAAGTTAATAATACTAACACAGACACCTGTAAACGTGTTAGCTTATTCGCTAATGCTAACAACAAACACTCTTGCAGACATCACACATGGGACGCTTTTGTAACTATAAACAGTTTTAGTTATACTGTAAAACTTACAAACGTTTGTTGGAGTGATGAATGAAGAATCCGAGTAGAAATGCTATGGACGGTTATACTTCCGGTACAAGGAACGAAGAAGGAAGTACATGTTCAACCCGCAGCACCTGCAGTGAGCGAACTCGTCCAAAAGATAGCGCCTAACACACCTTTTCAGTGTCTCTGTTTTATAAATATTTGTTGAATTCAAAACATAGTGGAAAAAAATTAGCCGCACTGTTTTATAGGTCGCAGGGTTAAAAGCGTAGGTAAAAAGTTGTGGCTTATAGTCCGAAAAATATTATAAATGAACCTAGGAAAAGGTAAAATCCCGTCAAGCGTGTGATTATTTTGATCGTATATTGCCAAATAATGTACATATTCTTCTTTTCCTATTTAAGATTTGACTAATTGACCAGAATAGCTGTGTTTCACATTCCTTTCGCGGCCTCTTAACTTCACTGTGGGTAAGGTGTTTTTAGGGCAGTGGTTCTTAACCTGGGTTCGATCGTACCCTAGGGGTTTGGTGAGTCAGCCTCAGGGGTTCGGCGGAGGTCAAGACACACCCGACTCATCGTGTAAATAAAAACTTCTCCCTATCGGCGTATTACGGATACGGCAACAGCAGAAGTCACACTGATTTGCAGGTGTGTAATTTGTTGTGAGTTTATGCACTGTGTTGGTTTTGTTCTTTGAACAAGGTGATGTTCATGCACAGTTCATTTTGTGCACCAGTAAAAAAACATAACTTTGTCTTAAATTTGAAAAAAAATAAACATTTTAGTTTTCACTAAAAAGGGTTCGGTGAATGCGCATATGAAACTAGTGGGGTTCGGTACCTCCAACAAGGTTAAGAACCACTGCTTTAGGATGATGTGCAGTGCCATTGCTCCTCCCAACATGGTGTGCATGATGGCATCCAAACAGTTCAATTTGGCTCTCATCAGACTAGAATATATTCAGTTACTGGATTGTCCAGTTAAACTTTGACGTGCTTTTCTTTCCCAGCAATGGGGTCTTGTGTGGTGAGCGTGCATACAGACCATGACGGTGGAGTGCATTGGTACCTGCTAATTCCAGCTCTTTTCGAAGCTCTCCACAGGTGGTCCTTGGCTCTTGGACAACTCTTCTTATCATTCTTTGCACTCCTCTATCAGAAATCTTGCAAGGAGCACTTGATCAAGACAAATTTATGCTGGCATGATCGGCTTTCCACTTCCATATTATGATCCCAACTGTTCTCACTTCAACACTTTGAAGTTTGCATATGCGCCTGGAACCAATGCCATCGTTACATTGGCGATGGTCTTGAGACAGCTCTAACCCAGAGATGTGTCTTGACTCACACCTTTTTGTAGGCCAACCATTAGGACTGAAGCAGCTGATATTCATTTGCACTGACAAGGGGCTGAATTGCTCCTTTTCTTTACGTCTTCAGTACTTTCTCCTTGGGTCCTTTCACATTATTACACACAACTTCATTTCTGAGCTTAGTTCTTCCACTTTCTTCATCTGTATGGATGACTTAGGTTCTTCCCAACATTTGGTGAGATTTTCCTGTCAAAAGCAACTTTGGAAATACATTTAGTGAGAAAAATTGTGACATTTTAAATACTTATTTCAGTCGTTGTAGCGATGTTGTCTGAGACTGAGCCAATCAGTGGCCACGGTAGGGAACTGTGTGATCTGATTGGTTTGGTCTCTAGCGGCCAAGTACCGTACTTTTCGAACTATAAGTCACAGTTTTTTTCATAGTTTGGCCGGGGGTGCGACTTATACTCAGGAGCGACTTATGTGTGAAATTATTAACACATTACCGTAAAATATCAAATAATATTATTTAGCTCATTCACGTAAGAGACTAGACGTATAAGATTTCATGGGATTTAGCGATTAGGAGTGACAGATTGTTTGGTAAACGTATAGCATGTTCTATATGTTATATTTATTTGAATGACTCTTACCATAATATGTTACGTTAACATACCAGGCACGTTCTCAGTTGGTTATTTATGCGTCATATAACGTACACTTATTCAGCCTGTTGTTCACTATTCTTTATTTATTTTCAATTGCCTTTTAAATGTCTATTCTTGGTGTTGGGTTTTATCAAATACATTTCCCCCAAAAATGCGACTTATATATGTTTTTTTCCTTCTTTATTATGTATTTTCGGCCGGTGCGACTTATACTCCGAAAAATACGGTACTGTTGTAATGTTAAAGTTAAAGTACCACTGATAGTCACACACACACTACGTGTGGTGAAATGACCCTCTGCATTTGACCCATCCCCTTGTTCCACCCTCTGGGAGGTGAGGGGAGCAGTGAGCAGCAGCGGTGGCTGCGCTGGGGAATCATTTTTGGTGATTTAACCCCCAATTCCAACCCTTGTGTTGCTGTTTTTACTTCATTCAGCCATTGTTATGTTTGAAAACGCTTCATTCAAAGCAAACATTTTTTAGAGTATGCTTTAAAAAATTTAAAAAATACACAACAAATCTGTAATGTGGTGAAGTGGCAATATTTGAAGCGCAATGTGGCGAGTGACAACTGTACCCTCAAACAATTAAATGACATTGAATTGAATTCAAAATAAATAAAATCTCATTACATTACATGAAATTACATTTTATTACATTAAGGCTCAACTTAAATAGTATAAAAAGTGTTTCACACCACGCTGATGGTCTGAACGACAATATATGTGGAATTGAATTTGTCATTGAGAAACAAGAATCACATTCTTTAAACATTTTTAAAAAGCGTTTTAAGCAAAATGCATTGCTACGTTATGCTTAGTACATTTAGCACACCCTTTATGGTTGAGGAATTCACGTTAGTCGCATCATTTTGGTCTTGACCTCTGGATGTATGATGAGATTATCGCAGATCTTCAAGATGTAACCTCTAAACACATTTGAATAATAGGATATTGAGACTGATTTGGTGGATTTAAAGAGTCCCTTTTTATTTATAAATAAAATTGTAAATGGGTACTTGGTGGGTAGATTTGAAATGTATTGTATTGTACTGTATTTTGTATACCATATGATGATGTATATTTTAACTGTGGGTCCCTGTACATAAGCTGTGTGCTTCTAGGGATGACCTTTTTGCAGAACGGACTTTGATATTAACAAAAGAAACAATAATGTAATAGAACATTATGTCTATCTGTAAATAAATAAAATTAATAGAAAATGATGTCTGTCTGTAAATAAAAAATATATATAAACACGTACACGTTAGTTTAAATGTGCTGTTCTAGACCACTAATGGTAACTAATGTGTATGTTACTATGTAAAAGCGCTTTGTCACTAGAGAAAAGCGCTATATAAATTATAATTCACTTCACTTGACTAAACTTTCTGGTTTAGTGACATACATGATCTTTATTGTGCATCATTCAATTAGCATCCCTTGTCCCAGTTATGTACCTATTTTCATTTGGAATCCATGTTCTTGTTACATAACAGACACCCTTCACCCTCACCCTGCGCCTGTGGGACATCTACATTCTGGAGGGGGACAAGATGCTGAGCGCCATGGCTTACACCACCCTCAAGTTACACAAGAGTGAGTATGCCTCGCTTCGCCGCGGTGTCCTGATGAACACAGGACTGGCACCCTCTAGAGCCCAACATGGCCGCTGTTGCTACACACACCGCACACCGCCTTCTGGTTGGCTGCCTCCTCGCCGCTGGGCTTACATAACACAAGTGGTTGCCGTGGAGAAGAATGAAAAGCTGACTTGTTATTGGCTCGTCTGTCCGACTGTCATGGAAGTGTCTTCTTGAAGGAGACGAGGGTTAATTAGGGTTCTTCTTCCTGGTCCAATCAGAGCGTTTGCTGAGGTTCCAGTTAGAGGACTTGAGGGAGTTTCTTCAGGAGCAGCTGGCTGCTTCCTACTTTCTTCCCGATGACGTGGTGGTGGAGCAGCTGCAAGTCGCCATGGCTGAGCTGCGGAGTAAAAAGTTGGACCAGCCTCCTCCAGGTACACTTTTTTATTTGTTTTGATGTCCTCTTTTGCTGATATCAGTGTTGTGACGATACCAATATTTTAGTACCGGTACTAAAATTATTTCAATACTTTTCGGTACTTTTCTAAATAAATGGGACCACAAAAAATGGCATTATTGGCTTTATTTTAACAACAAATATTAAAGTACATTAAACATATGTTTCTTATTGCAGTTAAGTCCTTAAATAAAATAGTGAACATACTAGACAACTTGTCTTTTAGTAGAAAGTAAACAAACAAAGACTCCTCATTAGTCTGCTGACATATGAAGTAACATATTGTGTCATTTATCATTCTATTATTTTGTCAACATTATTAAGGACAAGTGGTAGAAAATTAATTATTAATCTACTTGTTCATTTACTGTTAATATCTGCTTACTTTCTCTTTTAACATGTTCTATCTACACTTCTGTTAAAATGTAATAATCACTTATTCTTCTGTTGTTTGGATACTTTACATTAGTTTTGGATGATACCACAAATTTGGGTATCAATCCGATACCAAGTACTTCCAGGATCATACATTGGTCATATTCAAAGTCCTCATGTGTCCAGGGACATATTTCCTGAGTTTCTAAACATAATATACATTTTAATAAAACAAAAGATGTTGTGATGTCAAAAAATATCGACGTAATCTTAGTAGTATTGACTAGATACGTGCCTGTACTTGGTATCATTACAGTGGATGTTAGGTGTAGATCCACCAATGGCGTTTGTTAACATTTTGACGCCAGTGAGCTACGGTGTGTAGTGAAGCATGTTTAGCTATTCCTCGTCCTGCAGGGATGATACTTGTAAGAAACATACTTTATTCGTCGCCATGGAGGCGAGGATTAGTGGTTTAGAAGTACTACGGATGGACGTTAGCAATGTCTTAAAAAAGCACCTCTTTCACTGAAACACCTGAGGGTTATTGTTAGTTTTTAAGCCAAAATGCGTCTGTTCTCCCTTTTCTGTCTACACACTGGCTGCTTGTAAGTACTCCGTGTGTGTGTGTGTGCCGCCGAACATGCTCCTCTGCTCATAAACCAGCAATTACATGGCGCGACGATGACGCGGGACCGGTACTTTTCAGAGGCGGTATAGTACTGAAAATGATTCATTAGTATGGCGGTACTATACTAATACCGGTATACCGTACAACCCTAGCTGATACCTTCCCTTTTTTTTCCAGCAAAATCTGAGGAGCTGCCAAAGAAACCGCTCGGCCAAGAGAGGCCGATCCTCCTGCTGCCTCTGCAGCCCGACTCTCCCGTGGAAGTGAAAAGTGATCTGCACAACACACACAGCATCACCTTGTCTCCTTCCACGCCTCAGCAAACAAGAAGCCCCAGCAGTTCCAACACGCCCCCTTTGGCCTCGCCTGACCCCGATGCGGCACACGTGCAAGCCAGCCCTTCTCCCATCATGCCTTGCAGGGCTCCTCCGCTCCCTCCTAAAGCAGTAAAAAAGCGTGCTGGCCAGGAGGAGCCCGTGGACTGGCCACCTCCGTACGAAGCTCCTAGTGTAGACGTCCTCAGCGTGCACGCGGAGGACATGTTGGACCTGCCAGATCTTCCACCTCCACCACCGGTGGACGATGAGCAGAAAGACAGTCCTGCGGTCCAAATTCCTTTCAATCCGCCTCCCCAAGTGTTCCCCAAACCGCACGCATCCCCTCCTCACGCCTTTGCCGCATCAGCAAACTCCTCCCCCAGGCTCCCTCCCCCCAAGCCCACCAAGTTCCCGGTGTCTCTGTTTGTCCCGACATCAGCAGCAGACCGGCGGCCCTCCAACACCTCGCAGTACGACAACCTGTCTGAAGACGACGACCGCGGCCCGGAGAGGCCGCTGGGCTCCACCCCCGAGGAGATTCCCAGCATGCACCTTGGCCCGTCGTCCGCCTATGACCCCGCTCGCTACCCGCTGCCCTCACCTCCCGTGTTCATTCCCCCGTCGCCATCTCCCCTTCTCCCCCTGCGCTGCGCTCTCCCCAGTTTGCCTCAGGAGGCGGAATATGAAGGCGAGGACAGCTGGGTGGGGGACGCCATCATCCCCCCTCCCCCGCCCTGCTTTGCAGACAGACTGTCCCCCGTACAGGGTCACGCCGACGCTTCCCCCTCCGCCTACTGCAAGCCCTTCTCTCGCGGCCCCAGGGACCATTCCGCCTTCCCAGCACCACTTTTGTACACCAGGTCCCCCCCGGGCCATTCCAGGCCTTCTCAGCTGACAGTCGGGGTGCCGGCAGTCCGATCCAGCCCGGACTTTTGCAGAATGCCTCCAGGTGGACAGCAGCTGCCTAAGTCAGTCACCTTTTGAAGACGTGCGGACTGATTACATTGAAATAGGGCCAGTAGATAAGGTTTTTTGTATTATTATTATCAATATGCACACATTTCTATGATCCTTTTGTAAGGTTCACTTCTCTTTCCTGATTGTCAGATTTTTTTGTATCGCGACACATTGAACCGTTCAGCTTTTCTTATTGGTGTGTTGTTCCATAACATCACTTATCCTTTCCAAAAAAGTGTCTTAAAGTGTGTCAATGCTCACATTCGGTCCTTCATTTCACCCCAAGCCTTCGCTCAAATCACTTTCTTTATTTAATTCAACACATTTTGGATTTGATTAAAAAAAAAAAGGCTTTAAAACAGACGTTTGTGATGTCCCCAATGGTTTCATTGTATTGGTTCTTCTATGAAGTAACTACATTTTGTTGGGCTAAAATGAAACCAGGTTGATGATGGAACAAAAATTTACGAACACCATCCCCCTCTTGTGGCCATAACTTAGTAGTTCATTCATAAATAAATCATTTATTGTCTGTTACACTGTCAGTTGATGCATATAGTTATTTTTCACTTTCTTCATACACACATTGATACATAAGAGTAGCTGTCATTTAATGGCTGGGAGTAAAATGAAATGGAATTGAAGCCATATTGGAATTTAAAAATGCCAATGTGAAGCCTGACATTTATCAGGCTTGACAAATTCCACAGAATACTTGCTGCATAAGTGTGGTTGACAGAAAAATCAAACATATCTAAAAGCTATTCCAAAAGTGGACAAAATAACTTTGGTATGCCTGTTACTAGTTTTCCATGATATATTTGCATTAACTGAAAAAAAAAGTCCTTGACGTGTTTAACATTGATTGTTCCAGCAGTTTTTATACCAACTTGTATTTTTACTGAAGTGTTGCTGTTTTGTTCTTTTTGACGCAAAAATAGGATTTTGTTTGTTAAACAATGCTTCAGTTTGTTGACAAACGTTGCATTCATGTATTTATTCAAAGTTCCTTAAGCCTTTCAGTGTGGACTATTACCATGAATGAGACCTCTATTGTTATTGTACTGTGATGTCACAGGTCCAGTTGGCAGCAGACCAAAGCCCCAGTACGTTTATGCCGTCCAATGACAAGCATGCATCTAAGTTGTTTTTTAATCTTCATTTCTGGAAAACACATCCCCAATAAAGACAAACATGTTGAGAGCTAAGATTTTCCTTGAATTCTTATAAAAAGGAAATGCACCTTTTCAATGTCAAGCAGGCACCAGGTGATTAAGTTTATTGCACTCCCACAAACATTTGGATGTTACTGTACATAATTTAAGCTGTGCAAACGGCATGTTATGTTCAATGAAATACCTAAGCTGACTCCCTTATCCTCTTGAAGAATTGCATAAAAAAAACAAAAACACCACCATACACCAAAATGTAGCAAAATGTATAAATAGCTTCTGTTAAAATGTTTCAAAGTGCAGTTATGACATTTCATCAAAATGTGTTATTTCTCCCCGAGCCCAAGTCAACAACACACAAGCTCAAAACAAAGTAACCGTCTTAAGTCATGGACTTGATTATAGTGCGAGTCCATCGGTGGCGGTTACCAGTAAGTAACGTATCCGTCAATGTAGTCTTTCCCGCTGAAGTGGGCAGTAGAATCTCATCCTTCATATACTCAGCTGACTTATGAGGTTTGTGAGTGAGCTGATGCTGTCCTTCAGTTTGGAATCGTCCTCCTTTCCCAGTGACACACCAGCCAGTCGGGTGGAACCGTTCATACCCAGGAGGCACGGCAAGCTGAAGAACACCTCCACCCCGATGCCACCCCAGCCCTAAACATGGACGGAGGAGATCAGCGGTCAGCAACCTTTTTGAGCCCGAGATCAACTGTTTAGCTTGTTAGCTTTCCGTTGAGAGTAAATGATGGCAAATAGAGCGAGGAGGTGAGTTATTGCAGCTGGATCTAATCAATGTGCCACAAGAGTCAGCCGGAACGGTCTGCATTGGCACAGCTCGAGAATTTTTTGCAAAGTAAGTTTGCAGGGCGAGACGGTGTACGCTGCCACCTTGACACAGGAGCATTATCAAGGTTTCACAGACTGAACTCCGAATTGAAACCAGTGAAATGCAAGAAAGTGCACACCTGAAGAGCAGCAAAGTGACGAGCATGTTCCAAGGTCAAGAAGTGTGACTGTTTGCACGTATTCTGCTCAGTCTGCAGGAGGGGAGCGCACTGATGTGTTATTTTTCCTCATACCTCCTGGATCTTCCGCCTATCTACTGGTCAATCACGATTGACAGGTTTGTACGAATAATAAACAAAAACACGACTACACTGACAACTACAATTGAGTTAATATTCTAGATCACAGGTGTCAAACTTAAGGCCCGGGGGCCAGATCCGGCCTGACACGTCATTTAATGTGGCCCCCGACAGCCTGGGAATAATGTGCGTACTTCATCGTTCTTACTAAATGTTTTTCATTGTTTCCATTTTGACAGAGAAAATGTTATGTAACACAGGAAACTTCATATGTTTTAAACTTTGATATGATCTGCTCATGCAGCAAATATTCAATTGTTATTGGTGTGAATCGTTGGGCACCTCGCCACTCGATTCTTGGGGTGAGGATTTGATTCATAATCGATACTCTATATAACATAACTATAACAATCTACAAGGTTAATATAGGTGTCTTCTCTTTCTTCCCCTCCATTTTTCTGCATTCTTTTGTATTTCAAGTTATTACATACATGTATTGTTGCGTTAGAACAACTGTATTGTTGATAATAGAGGTAAATTATTGGTACTGTTCATTATCAATAGTGCTATTTCTATTGGTATTTCTATTGCTCCATTTGTAGTGTAATAATGCTCATTGTCATTTCTGTATTATTATTTATTTCACTAACAGCTTCTTTGCTATCACTTTTACCATCATATTTGTACATATCCTATTTGCTAATGTTGCTCTATTGTTGTTGTTGTGTTTGCTGTTGTTGTCTCTCTGTCTTATCCCCCTCTTGTCCCCACAATTTCCCCCTCTGTCTTCCTTTTTTTCTCTTTCTATCCCCTCCTGCTCCGGCCCGGCTGCACCAAATGATAATAGAAATTGCATTTAATAAAGTCAAATACAAATAAGGCAACAAGAGAAGTATCCTACACTTCTCTTTTGTAAAGTAAATCTGAACAGCCGATATGGACATCTACATCAACTATATGATTTGCCTGAGAAGCTGGACAGGGCAAAAAAAAAAAAAAAATGAATAAATAATAATTTAAAAAATAAAATAAAATAAAAATAATAATAATCAATACTCGATTCAAACTGATTTTTGATATGTATTATTTGGTATAGTAATAATAACAACACCTTAACAAAACAGCTTACAGGTTACAAAACCTCCTTTTAGTTGCTGACGTATGACATACACGCGCACCAAGTAAGTAAAATGCTTTTTTCTTACATAATTTGTCAGAAAAAATGAATAAATTAGATTTTTGAAAATTATTAATCAATTTACAATTGAGATGAATAAGAATCGCGATTCATATGTGATAAAAAAAATTTTTTAGCACCCCTTATTATATACCGTATTAACGTTTGGAAAAATAACAATAAATACTTAAACATCTGCTGGTCACCTGGACTTACAATTTCAAAGCAAGTTATCCATCAATTTGTACGCACACAAATCAAATAATCAAATGCAGAAGTAATTGTGCAATAATATGAGGTTATTATACTTTTAGGATGGATGGATGGATTCTTACATTCACTGTTACAAGCGGCCCTCTGAGGGCGGCCATGACTGCGATGTGGCCCTCGATGAAAACAAGTTCGACACCCCTGTTCTAGATAACGTCCAAAGTCTATTTGAAAAGGTAAAAAAATAGTCTGATATGTCCAAAGGGAAAGAAAAGTGTTCGCTATCTTCTACTGCAGTGAAGCCAATTCAAAACTGCTGTACTGCTTCGGCAGTAATTGAAAAAATAAACAAAAAACAATAAATGAGCAAAAAAAACTATGAAAGAATGTTTTGGACAATATATCTTCAGGGAGAATGTTCGGCTACAATATAAACTTGCATAGTACGGTCCTGCTAATTTGTCACGATGACAACAATCGAAGTGATGCTAAATGAGCAATTATCTCTACAGGCTTTTGAATGGATGCGGTGATGCTGCAAAACCGAAGTAAAACTTTTACAAAGAACATGACTCACCGCTGAATAAAATATTTAGAGACAAAGTAAAATTGTATCCATGAGCTAATTCAGTCCATCAAAGTACAACAAGCAAACGCCTGCTATGACCGGTCTCCATAGTGATTGTGACCTTATAGAGTGTTTCATCTATAACCATCATGAGCGATGGTTATAGAAGTAACAATGTTGCCAAATGTAGGCTTGGAGGTGCGGATGTTTGAATGATGGAGTGTCACCTGAGCAAGTGTAGTAATAGAGTGGACTTTCTTCCGGTCTGTCAGGATGCTATTTGTGAGGTCGGCAACTGACAAACCAACGGACCAGGAACGCTGACCTCGATTCTTCATGATGTCAAATGCTCTGGAAGAAACCAAATCGGTCGTAACCATTTATTTATGTTCTCCATTTCCCCGTCCTTGCTTCGACCTTTCTTCCGGAGAGAACCGAGGGCTTTACCTGCTGAGTAAGGGTTTGGTGGAGCTGAATCCTGTGATCTCAGGCTGCTTCTGGGAGCCTGGCCCCGTGTTACTCATCACTGGGACTGCAGGACGAAGCACAGATGAATCAGTGTTATTGGAAGTGCAGATCTAGCAGGTTGAGTCCACACTATAGAACTCCTAAATAGCAAGCATGTCAAGTGGGCTTCTGGACTCACCTTTGTTGTCAGAAAGCTCACCAATGACCCAGGCCTCTTTGTGAGTGTTTAAGTTAATATCCAGCACGTGACTAAGACGCTCCGAGTCCAGATTACAGCCCACGCCTATGACTTGTGTCGGCGGCAGGCCGCTCTGCCTCCAAGCGACGTGGGTCATGACGTCCACTAGAGACCAAGCACAGAGCGAACATACCTGAGACTAGGGTTGTACCGCTACTAAAAAAGTACCACTAATGAATTAAAATAGGTACTATACTGCCTTTCAAAAATACCGGTACTTGTCACTGTACCACGGTGACGTTGCTGGAAATATGAGTTGAGGTGCATGTTGAGTGAGTCAACACACACACACACACACACAAGTATAAACAGTGTGAAGAGGAAGAATGTCAAAATAACGGAAATTCTACTGGTTAATAAAGAGGGTGCACAAAGCAGAATACGGAGGTATTTTGGCTTCAAAACTAATGACCAAGGTGAAGCTATTAACACGGAAGCGCCGCTATGCAAGCTAAACTTTTTTGTGTTTTCCCTTTTTACTCAATGTCTAAATAAATACACCCGTGTCGCTGTCACGTCATCATCTTAGCCACACTGCAAACCCCACAGAGGCGTCCAAAACTGAGTGCAAGCTCACGCCAAGCTGCATTAACCTTATGATTTAATACATTTGTATTGTTCAACAAGAATATTCAACATTATAACATTTATAAGTCAGAAAAGACTGCATTCATTTTAAGTCCCTTTAAAAAGGGGAACCACACTTTTTTATTTTATTTTGCTTATCGTTCACAATCATGAAAGACATGACGATGGATGTATTTTTTTAAATGCATTCTAAATCGTAAATAAATGTAAATAAAAGTAATCTTATAGCCAATAAAAAACACCCATAAACCGCTAACAATACTCAATTTACATTTCATGACTTGAATATGAACCAAGTATTAGTGATATTGTTATATTCCAACTCAGGATGCAGTAGAGACATAGAGGCAACGTCTACTAGGTGATCACACCTTACAGGATAGATCCACACTAAACCCAGAGCAGATTTGCCTTTTGCTAGAACTTTGCCTTAACACTACAAACTTTTAATTCATGGGAACGTTTTACCGACAAAAACATGGTAGTGCCATGGGATCGCCTGTATCCCCAATAGTAGCAAACCTTTACATGGAGGACAAAAAAAAGAGAGCTTTGAGCTCTTTTAAGGAAACAACACCAAGTCACTGGTACAGATATGTGGATGACACATGGGTGAAAATCATAAACCAAGAAGTGCAAGCCTTCACCAAGCACAGTAACTCAAGTTCACACGTGAGGATGTCAAAGACACAAGCCTTTTTTGGACTGTGATGTCCACATTGGAGAAAAAAAGAGACCTTTGTTGGGGTTTACCGAAAACCCACACATACTGATTAATACCTACTTTTTGACTCACACCACCCACTGAAACACAAACTGGGTGTTATCAGAACCCTACAACACAGAGCTGATAATGTTCCTACCAGCCCACAGGCCAAAGAGAAAGGCCATAGGCATTTGAGGGAAGCCCTCAAAACCTGTGGTTACCCAGCTGGTCGTTTGTGAAAAGTGCATTCAGTTCCAGAAATAAGAACAGAGTGGATGAGGAGGAAAAATGTGAAAGGTGAAAATATTGTCCTATGTATCAGGTCTATTTGAGAAACTCAGAAGATCTTTTAACCAACACAACATCCCAGTACACTTCAAACCGGGCAACATCCTGAAACAAAGACTGGTGCATCCTAAAGACCGGACACCCCACACCTACAAAAAACAATCTGGTGTATGCTATCCAGTGTAATGATGAATGCCCTGATTCATATATTGGGGAAACAAAACAACCACTAAGCAGACGCATGGCACAGCATAGACGGGCAAACTCTTCAGGCCAAAACTCAGCCGTCTACCTGCACCTCAGAGAGAAACATCACTCCTTTGAGAACAATTGTACATATTCTGGACAGGGAGGACGGATGGTACAAAAGAGGAGTAAGGGAAGCCATTTTTGTCAAGGTTGAAAAACCATCCCTGAACAGAGGAGGTGGTCTGCGACATCACCTGTCTCCCACATACAACACTGTTCTTTCAACTATTCCTAAAAGACTGCAATTTAACCTCCAACAAATAACAGGAGTTAGAAGCATTCTGGACACAGAAGGTTACCAGAATGCCAAATGCGTTAACAAGTGCTTAATGTTTCCTTACCATCATTGATATATTGTCTATTACCACTGTTGGTATAAATAATAAATGAAAAACAAAAGAAAAATGAAACGCCTTAAAGGGGAACATTATCACCAGACCTATGTAAGCGTCAATATATACCTTCATGTTGCAGAAAAAAGACCATATATTTTTTTAACCGATTTCCGAACTCTAAATGGGTGAATTTTGGCGAATTAAACGCCTTTCTAATATTCGCTCTCGGAGCGATGACGTCACAACGTGGCGTCACATCGGGAAGCAATCCGCCATTTTCTCAAACACCGAGTCAAATCAGCTCTGTTATTTTCCGTTTTTTCAACTGTTTTCCATACCTTGGAGACATCATGCCACGTCGGTGTGTTGTCGGAGGGTGTAACAAACACAAACAGGGACGGATTCAAGTTGCACCAGTGGCCCAAAGATGCGAAAGTGGCAAGAAATTAGACGTTTGTTCCGCACACTTTACCGACGAAAGCTATGCTACGACAGAGATGGCAAGAATGTGTGGATATCCTGCGACACTCAAAGCAGATGCATTTCCAACGATAAAGTCAAAGAAATCTGCCGCCAGACCCCCATTGAATCTGCCGGAGTGTGTGAGCAATTCAGGGACAAAGGGCCTCGGTAGCACGGCAAGCAATGGCGGCAGTTTGTTCCCGCAGACGAGCGAGCTAAACCCCCTATCGACCCTAGCTTCCCTGGCCTGCTGACATCAACTCCAAAACTGGACAGATCGGCTTTCAGGAAAAGAGCGCGGATGAGGGTATGTCTACAGAATATATTAATTGATGAAAATTGGGCTGTCTGCACTCTCAAAGTGCATGTTGTTGCCAAATGTATTTCATATGCTGTAAACCTAGTTAATAGTTGTTAGTTTCCTTTAATGCCAAACAAACACATACCAATCGTTGGTTAGAAGGCGATCGCCGAATTCGTCCTCGCTTTCAACCGTGTCGCTGGCTGTCGTGTCGTTTTCGTCGGTTTCGCTTGCATACGGTTCAAACCGATATGGCTCAATAGCTTCAGTTTCTTCTTCAATTTCGTTTTCGCTACCTGCCTCCACACTACAACCATCCGTTTCAATACATTCGTAATCTGTGGAATCGCTTAAGCCGCTGAAATCCGAGTCTGAATCCGAGCTTTTGTTGCTATAGCTTGCTGTTCTTTCCGCCATGTTTGTTTGTGTTGGCTTAACTATGTGACGTCACAGGAAAATAGACGGGTGTTTATAACGATGGTTAAAATCAGGCACTTTGAAGCTTTTTTTAGGGATATTGCGTGATGGGTAAAATTTTGAAAAAAACTTCGGAAAATATAATAAGCCACTGGGAACTGATTTTTAATGGTTTTAACAATTCTGAAATTGTGATAATGTTCCCCTTTAAGATGACAGCGACCTGGTTGAATGAGAACCTTCATAGGATATTGTTATTATAAGCTCTAACACAGACAAACTATTTATAGCGGCACCATGATCACTAGCGTGTTTGTAATGTTTACATCATCGAGTGGTAACCGGTTTCCTCGCTTCCTTGCTCGTGGAAGTTTATTGTGAATCATACCTCTCACATGAATAGTAGAAGGACAAGGATGTTATCCGACAAGTTGGTACACTTTGACAGCCAATTTAGACCCAGGAATGGCGAGAACGACCCGAAATGACGCATGGTTCCACCCCTGTTTTCTTCACAAGTATTATGAGTCATTCTTCATCTAATTGGAACTATAACAAGATTCTACCAGTCGGCATCCTTTTGACAGCAGACCTTGTACAATAAGTGATGTTTATTGTGTTTGTTGTCGCTCATGAAGTTTGCAGTGAGTAATAATCAGTGATGTTGAAAAAAAGCGACCCATGTGATGCATTTTTTAAATGTATGTGCCACTTATACTTAAAATGATCAAATTACGTAAATATTAAATGTGCCCGTTACTACATTACATATATACTTACATCATGTATATTAAACCTTCATGGAGGTGTTTGGATGTTTTTTACGGCTTTGTAGGCGGAATTGCACGGCTCCAATAGGCTCCATTGTAAATGGACTTTTGATTGCATTTATTTTATAGTTAAAATGCATAAAAAAGTTAAACATGTTTGTTCTTGTCTTACATAAGGATTGTGAATGATAGGCAAAATTCCAAAAGAAAGTGCAGTTCCCCTTTAAATTGCAACCATGCTTCAAGTTAGTATCTTCCTGTACTTTAGTCTAAACGAGCCTAAAAATAAATGTGAAAAATAAGTTTGCCACTGCTGAATACAACAATATAAATATGTTAATCAAATATAAAATCACTAACATAACTGAATAATAGTGTACTTGCACTACAGCGTAGGAGTAGTCTGTTTCAGGGTCCAAGTCGCTTACCTGGCTGAGAGGCGACGAGCATAACAGCGTTTGGGTTGAGACGTGCCAAGGTTGGAATAAATCCTTTGAACAAGTCAACGTTGCTCTGGACCACGCTTACGTACGACTGCTCACCGCTCCACGCGTTGGCTGTCACGATGACAACTCTGGAGCCTGCAGATGCTGACAAATCTAAAAAAGTAATAGAGTGGAGTAAAAAAGTGTTTCTTGCATGGTTAAGCAACATGCTTGAAAAGAATAGTGGAGATGTGACTGTGTGGAAGGTTACGCACCCTTGGACACCTCCACATTTGGCAGCCTAAAGATCTCCAAATCTGTGCTGCCTCCCTTAGTGGAACTCTCAGCAACATCAATGAAGATAAGTTTATCCACTTTACACTTGGGGGCGCACAGAAGAAAAATGGAGGAGAGTGATCAGTACAGAATAAAAACAATAAGCCCTTTTCCACCAAAAGTTCAGGAACCTCTGGTTCCTGGAGCTATAGGTTCCTTTAGAAGTGTGTTGTTTGTGTTTCCACCGCTTTTCACATTTCAGGGTAATTTATACAAATCCGGCTGATGACATATGGAGGAGTGGTTTAGTACATTTCTACCACTGATATCATGTAAATAAACAGACAATATTACGTGACAGTTCTTTTACTAAAAAGTAAGTATATCAAATACAAAGCAATCATATAGAAAACGATATGATTTATAAAATTAAATTAAATGTATATAACATTTTTAAATCTGCATTACTGGGATTCGTCTGCCCACAACAGATTACTAGTTGTTGAACACTTCATAAATATGTATTATGTGCACAAAGAAATAACAGTTACAATTGTATGTAGTTTCTAAACAAGAAATAGGTTTTAGCAGATGAATATCGGACTAACACATTCCTTTAAATCTCATTAATACCACATAAAAGGCAAACTGTCATTTTTCGGACACGGTCAAGGCTTAAATAATGTCAAACACATGGCGTTACAATAACCACGCAAATAAAGTAAAGCAATGCAAGTTTAGCAAGTGGTGCACGCTCCTGCAAAGGGAATCAAATTTTGGCCCAACAGCGGTCGTGGGTTTGAAAGAGAGGTTTTAGGAACGCCCCCAATTGTGTTCAACCAAACAGCGTTCAACAGCACAGCCCGGCCCCGAAAAGGTTCTGGGCAGCTTGGAAACATCCCACCGAGCTAGGAAGAACTTCGAATGGTTCCGGAAGAAGTGTACAAAGTAGTTTTTGGTGGAAACACAAGGAGAACTTGTGGCAAAGTTCCTGCGGTGGAAAAGGGCCTAATGCCTGAAATAATGCCAAAAAAAAGGTGCAAACCTTTGCCAAAATGCTCATGATCGAAGCCATTCCTAAATCTCCTCCTCCGATAACAGAGACTTTGTGGCCTGAGTGGTCATGATGTCTGATTGCACCTGAAAGTCAAGCGTTAAGCTGTCAAATAGATAAATGTCAAATTTGATGACGTGTGACATGATTTAAAAAAACGACGCACTATCACTGATCTGGAGCTTATTGACATATGCTAGAAGTTCGTGTGGATCTTGTTTTTCTCCTCCTTCAGGGATGGACGACAGCGGAGGTTCCGCTTGAAACTTGTCAGTCATCTCATTCAAAAGGTCCACTACAGATGACTTAGGCTGCAGCACACAAAAGAGAATCAGAAAATTGAGGAGCAACACAAGTACAAGGACGTACATGATCCCAGTTGTGCAGCACTGGCAGGTGGATGCGGCCCCGGGCATCCACATGTTTGCCCTCCCGGATCATCATGCCTGCTGTGGGCTTCAGGAGACAAATGGGAGGGGTGACCGGGAAGGAGTCAATCATCCAAAGCTGAATAGGGAAGTTGTAGGAGCGTCCTATCAGGGTTTTCAAACAATACATCAGTGCGGTTCCATCACATCTGCATTTACACCCTAAATGGGACTCTTACCTTCATACTTGACTGGAAGGTTACCATTCAATTTCAGGAGCTCTTTCTGGGAGCCATCTTTGAATGCTGTGAATAGAAGGAAGGGAATAATCAACTTCATGTGTTTGAGAGAACTGTCAAGTGTGTAAACGACTCACTGTATGTGCCGACAGAGGTGTCCATCCCCGGGTATTCTTCATCGATTTTGTTCAATTCCTGAAGAGCAACATCACTGAACTTGTACTAAAATTGGTCAAGGCAGATAAATACTTTATTGATCTTGAAGGACATTCGCAGGATCAATCACAAGGTTATAGGAAGAGAGATGCAAAGTTAAATAGAATAGAATTACATTAGAGAATTTTTAACGATGAAAGTGTCTAATGCAGGGGTCTCCAACCAGCAACTAACTTGCTATGTGATATTGAGTCGTATTTTTCGAAATAAATGTTCTGTTTGGACTTGATGCCTCTATTTAATGACCAATCACCACAAAACAGCAGAAACACATTGGCCGCAATGATTAGAGAGCTCCTTCCTAAATAAAATACAAACCTTGTTTCCATATGAGTTGGGAAATTGTGTTAGATGTAAATATAACAGAGAATAGAAGGTATAGAAGAGAGGGAAATTGCGAATATTCCTAACATACCAGCTCATTTTGAGGCACAAATAGTACATATAATATATATATATATATATATATATATATATATATATACAAACCCCGTTCCCATATGAGTTGGGAAATTGTGTTAGATGTAAATATAAACGAATACAATGATTTGCAAATCCTTTTCAACCCATATTCAGTTGAATGCACTGCAAAGACAAGATATTTGATGTTCAAACTCATAAACTTTATTTTTTTTTGCAAATAATAATTAACTTAGAATTTCATGGCTGCAACACGTGCCAAAGTAGTTGGGAAAGGGCATGTTCACCACTGTGTTACATCACCTTTTCTTTTAACAACACTCAATAAACGATTGGGAACTGAGGAAACTAAGTGTTGAAGCTTTGAAAGTGGAATTCTTTCCCATTCTTGTTTAATGTAGAGCTTCAGTCGTTCAACAGTCCAAGGTCTCCGCTGTCGTATTTTACGCTTCATAATGCGCCACACATTTTTGATGGGAGACAGGTCTGAATTGCAGGCGGGCCAGGAAAGTACCCGCATTCTTTTTTACGAAGCCACGCTGAATGTGGCTTGGCATTGTCTTGCTGAAATAAGCAGGGGCGTCCATGAAAAAGACGGCGCTTAGATTGCAGCATATGTTGTTCCAAAAGCTGTATGTACCTTTCAGCATTAATGGTGCCTTCACAGATGTGTAAGTTACCCATGCTTTGGGCACTAATGCACCCCCATACCATCACAGATGCTGGCTTTTGAACTTTGCGTAGATAACAGTCTGGATGGTTCACTTCCCCTTTGGTCCGGATGACACGATGTCGAATATTTCCAAAAACAATTTAAAATGTGGACTCGTCAGACCACAGAACACTTTTCCACTTTGCATGAGTCCATCTTAGATGATCTCGGGCCCAGAGAAACCGGCGGCGTTTCTGGATGTTGTTGATAAATGGCTTTCGCTTAGCATAGTAGAGCTTTAATTTGCACTTACAGATGTAGCGACCAACTGTATTTAGTGACAGTGGTTTTCTGAAGTGTTCCTGAGCCCATATGGTGATATTCTTTAGAGATTAATGTTGGTTTTTGATACAGTGCCGTCTGAGGGATCGAAGGTCACGGTCATTCAATGTTGGTTTCCGGCCATGCCGCTTACGTGGAGTGATTTCTCAAGATTCTCTGAACCTTTTGATGATATTATGGACCGTAGATGTTGAAATCCCTAAATTTCTTGCAATTGCACTTTGAGAAACGTTGTTCTTAAACTATTTGACTATTTGCTCACGCAGTTGTGGACAAAGGGGTGTACCTCGCCCCATCCTTTCTTGTGAAAGACTAACATTTTTTGGGAAGCTGTTTTTATACCCAATCATGGCACCCACCTGTTCCCAATTAGCCTGCACACCTGCGGGATGTTGCAAATAAGTGTTTGATGAGCATTCCTCAACTTTATCAGTATTTATTGCCACCTTTCCCAACTTCTTTGTCATGTGTTGCTGGCATAAAATTCTAAAGTTAATGATTATTTGCAAAAAAAAAAATGTTTATCAGTTTGAACATCAAATATGTTGTCTTTGTAGCATATTCAAGTGAATATGGGTTGAAAATGATTTGCAAATCATTGTATTCCGTTTATATTTACATCCAACACAATTTCCCAACTCATATGGAAACGGGGTTTGTACAACTCAACTGTTGCTTGTCATAAAAAACACAAAATCCAAGCTCAAAAGGTGATTCAAAAATCCCTCCACTAGTAAAAGTTTGTAAAAGTCCCCCTCAGAACAAAAAAAAAAGGTTGGAGACCCCCTGGCCTAAAAAAGATTAACCCATGGAGTTGTCAACATTTACAATAGTACCTCAAGCTTAATTGGTTGTAGCTTGCATCTCAAATCAATGTCGCCTATTAAAATCAAATGAAATCAATTTGATTGGTGCTTGCCCCCCATCCCCAAAACAGCACAATTTTATCAAGTAACACAGCATCTAAAAATAAAAACACTTTTAGATAAGAAATATTGTATGAAAAACAATACAACAGAATTTACTACAAACAACTACTCATTTAATGAAGCAACAAAATAATCATATACAGCATTGGACAGTGGACTTCTACACTATTTTATTCCAGCTGCTTCTCCGTCAAACACACCATCAGCAGCTTTTCCACATTTTCATGGATGGAAAAAGGTTTGCCGTTTGGGTAATATTTTAATAATTTTGGTTGAAGTTGGACTCATTGTGTTTCAGTATGGCGCAGACTAGCAGTGATATGTTCGAATTGCTTCACCAAGTTGTCAAAAAACTACATAATGTCTTTGATGATTCATAGTCCTCACCATGGTTGGAAAACAAAGTTATAACCATCTCTAATTAAAAGCTAATGCTAATGTGACTAAGACCAAATGTTTTGGGTGGCTCTCACCGGGTTCACTGTGACATCTGCTACGCCAACTAATGTTACAGCATAACAATTAGCCCGAGAGACAGAATTAATCTCAAAACACCGTTAAGTTGAGGTACCACTGTATTTTTGGCTCTTACTGTTAGTATAATTATAATTTTAAAGGCAACAGTTAGGCATCACAAGGCTTCACTTTCCCAAATTATATGTTATATAAAAAGTCGTAACACAAGCAAGAAAGTTTTACGCCTATACTGGCTCACCCGCACTGGCTTCCTGTGCACTTAAGATGCAACTTCAGGGTTTTACTACAAACCAATCAATCAATCAATCAATTCATTTTATTGTCATTGTCATAATAACACTTAAGTCATACATGTCAACGAGATTTTGTTTGGACTTCATCTAGCGGCATAGAAACTGCATTGAAGTGCAGGTTGACAATAGTTTACATTTAAGCATTGTCAAGAAGATAGCGAATAGAGGGGGGTGGGAAGAGTCAGATGTCTGATGGGTGTTACGTTGATGTTGCAGCAATGCAATGTCCAGAGCCCAATTATTGAGGTGGTGAAGAGTGAGCCAGTAAAGGGGCAGGCTGTTCACTTAGCAGTCTCACAGCCTGGGGATACAGACTGTGAGACATTCTGGTGGTCCTGGCACAAATCGATCTATACCTCCTTCCAGAGGGTAGCAGGTTGACTTACGTATTAAACACTAAACGGTCTAGCTCCATCTTATCCGGCTGATTGTATTCTACCATATGTCCCGGCAAGAAATCTGCGTTCAAAGAACTCCGTCTTATTAGTGATTGCCAGAGCCCCAAAAAAGAGAGAGTGTTTTCTATTCGGGCTCCAGTACTCTGGAATGCCCTACCGATAACAGTTAGAGATGCTACCTTAGTAGAAGCATTTAAGTCCCATCTTAAAACAAATTTGTATATACTAGCCTTTAAATTAAGCCCCGTTTAGACCAGTTGATCTGCCGTCTCTTTTCTGCTCTGCCCCCCTCTCCTGCGTGGAGAGGTTATTAGGTGACCACAGATGATGATGACGCGCCAGCTGTTCAAAGTCGGGACCCGGGGTGGACCACTCATCTGTGCATCAGTTGGGGACGTCTCTGCGCTGCTGACTTGTTTCCACTCAAGATGATCTCCTGCTGGCCCCACTATGGGCTGGACTCAGTAGAAGCATTTAAGTCCCATCTTAAAACTCATTTGTGTACTCTTGCCTTTAAATAGACCCCCCTTTTAGACCAGTTGATCTGCCGTCTCTTTTCTGCTCTGCCCCGCTCTCCTTTGTGGAGTGGTGGGGCACATATTAGGTGAGCACAGTTGACGCGCTAGCTGTTCAAAGTCGGGACCCAGGGTGGACCACTCATCTGTGCATCAGTTGGGGACGTCTCTGCGCTGCTGACTTGTTTCCACTCAAGATGATCTCCTGCTGGCTCCACCATGGACTGGACTCTCACACTATTACTAGATCCACTCGACGTCCATTGCACCGGTCTCCCAGGAGGGGAGGAGGGGTCTCCACATCTGCGGTCCCCTCCAAGGTTTCTCATTGTCATCCCATTGGGTTGAGTTTTTTTCTTGCCCTGATGTGGGATCTGAGTCGAGGATGTCGTTGTGGCTTGTGCAGCCCTTTGAGACACTCGTGATTCAGGGCTATATAAATAAACTTTGATTGATTGAAGCACTTCCTGAGGACAGCGTTTTAAATTCCCAGCATTTTATGTTTAACAATGTGACACATAACATTTTTTTCCCAGCTCTAGTGAGACGTGTTAAGTTATTATACTAGCGGATTTGTTTTGTTCAGCAAGTTCCTAACTAAATGCTGGAAGTCACGTGCTTCATGTCCTAAAATGTCGTTTATCAAATCTGGTTATAAAAAGCTCGCAGTTGTCAAACTAAGCAAGACTTCCTCGTCACAAGGTGTGTGGAACTGGTTGGGTCAGTTTTAACAGCTGACAGCGGCCAACTTGTTTCGACCGTTTGTGCTAACATGCTATGCTCGCTGGCATTTACAGTGCCTGTTAGTTCTTTAGTTTCTTTACTTCGGGTATTGTTAACTCACCTTAGAGAGGACCCGCTTTATTTTACTCGAATAAAGGTCCATTTATCGAGGTAAAACAAACAAACCACAATTAGCCGCGGTCGCTCTGTGTTCTTCACTCTTTGTCGGACTTGGACTAACTTCCGCAAACTTTCTTGAGTAGCTAAGGGAATGACAAGCCACGCCCACTCCAATACAAGTACGGAAGCCGACAGAGAAAACAATTGAATGGTTTTAACTCATGTTTAGTCAAAAGCCTATATTTTTCCATACACAATTATTAATGATTGAACAAACAGACAAAATATGTTGTTGCCATAATTGATAAATATTCTGGAACTCAACTTAAGATTCTACAGTTTGAAAATACAACTTTTTATGCAAAGTTTTGTTTCAAAATGGTCTGAAAATGAACAAGTTACAAATGTGTTATGTGAATCAGCCAATATAACAATCCAACGACATGTGAAATGCGTGACACTGCTGGCACCTGCCACTGTATGCCGATATCAGTCTTAAAAAACAATTCCACTGTTTTTTTTTTAGAAATGGGACTCTGTATTTACAGTTAAATAAATAATGGGGTAGAAATTGAAGCTATAAATTCAGCCTAAGTCCTAAAGCATCTGTGCATATTTAGATTCTAAGGTCCTTTCTGGATTGACTGTAACCAAAATACATCTTCCAATGTCACGTGTCAGTTGAAGAGACAGTTCATGATTTGACGCCCACTCTGCTTTACGTGTCAAACAAGTGGTCCTATTGCTGGCCAGCTGACAGGAGTCTTCTTTTTGTGTCCATTGCAACAGTTTTTAAGTGCATTAGTTAGTTTTTTTCCTTTTGCTGTTCATTTTCATCTCCTCTTGCTCTTTTCTCTCCTCCTCCAAGTCTTCATGCACAGCCATTCGAAGACTAATATGGACAAGAGAAAAAAGATGATCACAATGCGTAAATTCCACAGCTCACGGAATAAATCATGAGTTTAATTACCTCCTCGCTTCCTCTTTCTGCATATCTCGCCAGCTGCTCTCCATGAATTTTAACGCATAGTCACTTTCATCCTTGTATCTGAATTGGATGAAAAATATTCAGTATGTAATATCTAATTATGCCATACTGAGGGTTGATTTGCAGCAAACATTAAAAACACTTACTTGTTTCGGTCGTAGCCAAAGATTTCCTTAATGTGTTTAGAAACCTCTGACTGCTCATCATCTCCATCATCAATAAAGTCATCCATTTCTGAATCATATTCTTCTTCCTCTTCATGTTTTCTCTTGTATGCAATGGTGATGGGTGGTAACATGGGATCTGGAGAATATTTTTTTTATTTAAAAAGGCAAAGTTGAGAGTGAAGTGTTTTGAGGACCTTCAGGAAGTTATAACAAACCAATATATTATCCTTGAAGTATAAATGCAGTGTTGCAAACGACCCCACAGTATGAGGTTTATGATTCAGAACCATGAGAGGTTATTCAACCAAACTACCTGGTTCCAATGATATGGAGTCAGCTCAAATTAAATTGACATTTAATCTAAGTGAAAAACAACATCATTACTTAATCTACATACTGTATGTAGGAGTGTAATGTATTCTCTATGAATGATATTTGTTGTATGCTGTTTGTTAGTCCTCGAACGCTGCTCCAAAGCACCCAGCCCATTGTTTCTCCTCAAAAAGAGAAAACCCACAAAAACAATGCGGTCTCACAGTAGCTAACCCCATTTAAAACCTTTGAAATGATCAAAATTGGGGATTTAAGAAGAAAGAAGTAGGTGGTAACACCCTGATGGGTAAATAAACCTATATTCACAGATTCCATATTGAGGAAAACAAGTGATATACTTGATTTACATAGTAGTTGTATTATCTTCATGGTATTGATGAGGTGGCGACTTGTCCAGGGTGTACCCCGCCTTCCGCCCGAATGTAGCTGAGATAGGCTCCAGCGCCCCCCGCGACCCCAAAGGGAATAAGCGGTAGAAAATGGATGGATGGATGGATGGTATTTACCTGGAGGTCTGTTGGGTGGTCTGATTGGCCCTCCTGGTCTAGGGGCCATGCCAGGTCTTTGTGGCATCCCTGGCCGAGGAGGAACGCCTGGTCTGGGTCCGCCCATATTTTTTGAAGAGATGGTCTCAGACACCACCGTGCACTTGGGTCTCCCAGGTCCTGATCCAAAGCTGCCAGAAGGTTGCCTGTTGGGTACTGGTCCTCCACTTGCGCCTCGACCTAGTCCGACCCCTGGTCCTCCACTAAAGGCTCGACCCTGTACGGACCCCGGTGGCCGGGCTCCACTACCTGCTGGGTGACTGTGTAAAGTACTCCCACCAGGTTTTGCCTGGGGTGTTCCCAATGGTCTTGGCTGAGGTTTATTTGATTCTTTAGGACGACCACTTGATGAAGTTCTAACCACAGAATTACCAATCGGTTTTACTGCAGGATGGTTTCCAGACCTTGGCTGTTCTCCTTTTCCAGATTTATGATTTACAAGTGCTTGGTCCTGCTTCACTGAGCTACCGTGAGTAGGCCTTGCTTTTTGTTGGTTACCATTTGGAGATCTGAGCTCTTTGACAGATGTACCAATAGGCCTGGATTGAGTTATGCCTGAAGGTCTTCCTTGAACAGATGAAGAGCTTCCCTTTTTTAATCTAAGATCATTTGAAATGCTAGGTGTATGACTAAATGAGGTCTTAGGAACACCTTGTTTGGTTGGAACCAGAGTAGATGCTGCTTTCGAAGGAACTACGGTCTTGGGTCTGTCTCTATCTCTCTCACCAGAAGAGGTCTTAGAGGAAGGTGTAAATTGAGGCTTCTTCTTCATTCCACCGGGCTGATTGGGCTTTTCCGAAACGACCCTTTGTAGTTTACAATTCTTTTGTTCTTTATCAGACGTACTTTTTTTTACTGCAGTAGAACTAGGCTGAGTTTTTGGGCTCTTGTTGCGACTCTTAGCCTTGCGTTCCATCTCGAGTTCCCTTATTTCTTCGGCTGTACGGAGCCTTTCTTCCTTCACTACCTTCTGTTTTAGCTCAACTGGCTCATACTGCTTCTTTTCTGCCAATTTGAGCAAATCTGCAAAGTTCATGGAGGATGAAGGAGGCTTGGATGGCCCATTAGGTTTTTTAGGCAAGGACTTAGAGCTACCGCTACTACTCCCACTAAAACTTGAGATTTTTCCAGGTTTTAGAGGTTCTGGATCTTGATCGGGCTCTGAATCTGTCTGCTCATACTCGTAATTGTCTTCATCATCCTCTGGGTCAAGTGAATAATTTTGAAATTTCTGGTCATTTGCTGATTTTTCGTTCTCCATTTCTTGCTTTGTCCTCCTCTTTTTTGGCAGCTCTACCACTGGAATGCCATTGTAACCTCGGAAATTGTCTTTCGTTCTAGAAGCCATGGCTCTTGCTTTACGATCCGACTTCAACTCTACCCTTTTTGCCTCAAGATCCTGCTTTTGCTTCTTTAATTCGATTTCTGAAATGTATACAGAAATACAACTCATCATTATCAAGTCCAAAATGTGTACCAAAACATATATTTTTCTTACCTTTCAGTCTGGCCTCATTTTGTTGCTTTTTCAGGTGCGCCTGCACAGCAGCTGGATTCACACCTTTTGACTTTGGGTCCTTCTTGGGGGGACCAGCTTGTAAACTGTATCTTTTCTATGTAGAAGAGAAAAACAACTGAATGTATGCAGTTTAATTTGAGTTCACAACATACTACTAAAAAGTAACACTGCCTCAGAAACTCAGGAGGCTGCCTACAGTCGTAGTAAGGCTTGTCCAAGTGCGCAACAGGTGTCCAAGGCAACGATTATTGCAAGCCACTCTAAACCCATTCAACCATATTCCTTGTTGAGGGTTACAGGGAGCTGGACCATATCCCAGCTTATTTAGAAGGAAAAGCAAACAGAATGATTTTGAACAGGGCATTGAGCTGCAAGAAAGTCTGTTAGTAAACCACTTAATTAATTGGTTCTTTCTTAAGATAAGAACTGTTGCAAGGCTTGGACTCAAAATGACTTTCATCAAAACATGCACACATCCATCCATCTTCTACCGCTTGTCCCTCTAGTGGTTGCAAAGGGTGGGGCGCCTGCTCCAGCTGCACTCAGGCAGGGCCAACACAGATCGACAAACAACCATTCACATTCACATCCACACACAAGTTTGTAATTTATGGGTATTTTACACTCTTTTCCACATACTGTTATTTTCTATAAAATGTTTATTCATATTATGGGTGTCTGGAACGATTTAAGTGGACTTGCATTATTTCTAATTGGAAAAATGACTTGGGATTTTGTTAAATTTGGTCTTTGTCCGACAAAAACTAAGGTAACACTGAATGTCCAAATGATCATAAAACACTTAATGGTGGTAAATATGAAATTGTAATGTTGATCTTTTTTAAAATAAAAACATATATGTATTTTTTTCAATTGTATTAAGTAATTTTTTACATTTTTATGTTTGGACAACCGTGGGAATTTCATCCATCCATCCATTTTCTACCGCTTGTCCCTTTCGGGTATGGCGGGGGGTGCTGGAGCCTATCTCAGCTGCATTCAGGCGAAAGGCGGGGTACACCCTGGACAAGTCGCCACCTCATCGCAGGGCCAACACAGATAGACAACATTCACATTCACATTCACACACTCGGGCCAATGTTTAGTGTTGCCAATCAACCTATCTCTAGGTGCATTGTTTTTGGAGGTGACAGGAAGCCGGAGTACCCGGAGGGAACCCACGCAGTCACGGGGAGAACATGCAAACTCCACACAGAAAGATCACAGAGCCCGGGATTTAACTCAGAACCTTCGTATTGTGAGGCACACACTAGTTTGTAATTCATATGTATTCTACACTGTTTTCCGCATACTGTTATTTTCTATAAAATGTGCATTCATACTCTGGGTGTCTGGAACAATTTAAGTGGACTTGCATTATTTCTAATTGGAAAAATGGCTTTGGTTTTTGAACAATTTCGTCTTTGTCGGACAAAAACAGAGGTAACACTGAATGTCCAAATGATCATAAAGCGGCATGGCATAGTGGGTAAAGCGGCCGTGTCAGAAACCTGAGGGTTTGCAGGTTCGCTCCTCGCCTCTTGACATCCAAATTGCTGCCGTTGTGTCCTTGGGCAGGACACTTCACCCTTTACCACAGTGCCGCTCACACTGGTGAATGAATGATAAATGATAGGTAAGGTTTAAAGGGGCCGTAGGCGCAAACTGGCAGCCACCCTTCCGTTAGTCTACCCCAGGGCAGCTGTGGCTATGAAAGTAGCTTACCACCACCAGGTGTGAATGGTTCTCACTTCTCTGTGAAGCGCTTTGAGTGTCTAGAAAAGCGCTATATAAATCTAATCCATTATTATTATATATTTGTATAGATCTACTTTGTCCAGCCCCTGGCTTTAGGGGTGTCTTTGTGTCAGAGCTCATATCTACCGTCAGAGCCAATGTGCTTGGTTCCTAGCGATTAATGCTATACGCTACTGAGCTGTACTCTGTTCACAGTGCACACAATGGCATTACACAGAGTCAGACTTTGATTTTGACTGTCTTCAATGCCACTTTGATCATGAGCTTACTATAACACATTCACAAATTTTTTTTAATTGAGTCAGGAAGTCGGTAGACGGGTTCAATTTCCATTAGTCTTCCGCACAATCCGGAAGAGTTGGCAGCTATGGGATAATACTCAGCGTCTGGAGTTTTACCGCGGTTTATCATTAATACTGGTAATCATTACATCCCTAATACCTACAGGAGGAAAGAATGGCAGAATTTGTTTTGTCACAAAACACTCTTCTGGGAAAACGTGAATATAAGTTTATATAATATAAGCCACGCTTCTGTTAGTCTACTCCAGGGCAGTGGTTCTCAAATGGGGGTACACGTACCCCTGGAGGTACTTGAAGGTATGCCAAGGGGTACGTGAGATTTTTTTTTAAATATTCTAAAATAGCAACAATTCAAAAATCCTTTATAAATATATTTATTGAATAATACTTCAACAAAATATGAATGTAAGTTAATAAACTCAGTGAAGCACAAGCTCAGGTTTCTCACTAAAATGTCTGTCAAAAAGAACTGTGAAAAGAAATGCAACAATGCAATATTCAGTGTTGACAGCTAGATTTTTTTGTGGACATGTTCCATAAATATTGATGTTAAAGATTTCTTTTTTTGTGAAGAAATGTTTAGAATTAAGTTCATCAATCCAGAGGGATCTCTATTACAATCCCCAAAGAGGGCATTTTAAGTTGATGATTACTTCTATGTGTAGAAATCTTTATTGATAATTCAATCACTTGTTTATTTTTCAACAAGTTTTTAGTTATTTTTAGTTATTTTTTTCCAAATAGTTCAAGAAAGACCACTACAAATGAGCAATATTTTGCACTGTTATACAATTTAATAAATCAGAAACGGATGACATAGTGCTGTATTTTACTTCTTTATCTCTTTTTTTCAACCAAAAATCCTTTGCTCTGATTAGGGGGTACTTGAATTAAAAAAATGTTCACAGGGGGTACATCACTGAAAAAAGGTTGAGAACCACTGCTCTAGGGCATCTGTGGCTACAAATGTAGCTTACCACCACCGGGTGTGAATGAATGATGGGTTCTCACTTCTCTGTGAAGCGCTTTGAGTGTCTACAAAACCGCTATATAAATCTAATCCATTATTATTATTATTAATGGTGGGAAATATGAAATTGCAATGTTGATCTTTTTGAAATGAAAACATATGTATTTTTTTCCAATTGTATTAAGTCTTTTTTTATTATTTTTTTTATGTTAGAACAAACGTGGGAATTTCACACATATTTAAAAAATATGAGCGAATGAAGGCTGATGGTAGATGTTAGCACTTGGGCCACTCACATATTCTGAATTAGAAGCGTCTGACAGATGAGCTGGCACTTGTTTGCTAAACCCAACCCCGATTTTACTGGAAAAAATAAAAATAAAAATAATAATTTCACTTACCTGTACACTGCCCCGGTTTTGAGTAGCGATTGACAAGACGTTGTCAAAGTCCATCATTGTGACAGCATGTACGTCAGCTGTCTTTTGAAATGAGCAAACGAATTATTTTTTTTTATAGCGTTTTGCTTGCAGCACTCACAGCTTAACGCCGTATTGGGCGTTGCGTCCAAGCCACTAAAATCAACTTATTGGGGGGAAAAAACAAGTCGATTATGTGAATACTTGTGAAATAAGGCGACTTTTCGTTTCAAGCATAAGCTAGCACAAAGCAGGAAAGTTAGCTAGCGCAGCGCCAGGGCTAACATGCCAGGTAAAGTTGTATTTGAATACGAAAGACCATTAGATTCCAATGAATCAAATCGAGGAATTCTGAAAACAAAAGCATATTAACAATTCAGCCATCACAACTGGTGTGCGGGAGAGACGAGAAACACTGAAAAATTGAAGAGCTTTGACTGCTCAGCGGAAATGTGATGAGTCAAATGACACATACTTCCGGTTTTGAGAAAAGCTGTAATGCGATATTATATTTTATATTTATACTTGTGTAATATACATATATATTTGTGTAACAAACAGTTCAAGGTGTCATTTGTATGCTACATTTGTTTATTTTTTTTCTAAATTCTTTATCAATAAATATTTGTTAATAATATCCGCATTTTATGGTAAGTACTTATGCATGTAAAACAGTTTACGTAAATTGACTCTTAAAAGTGCCGATAGTTTAAAAAAAAAGTAACAAAATAACCAATGAAATCAACTGAATGTGATGAATAGGGAACTACATTTTATTTTACCTTGCTAAAAGCACTTCCGCCTGTAGTACCTACGTTAACTCACCGCATGATGGCGCTGTTATTTAAGCACATGTCCTATGTTCTACTGTGAGGTCGCCCCCTGGTGAATGAATACATCAACATGTAGAAAATGGATGGATGGCACACATATATAAAAGCATTCATCATATTCTCTTCGTGTCATATTAGGCTCCAGTGTTGCTGTTTTTAAGTTAGAGCTTTTATCCAATCACAAATTAGCTTGCTTGTTGCCAGCGCTGTTTGAATTCTGCCGGAGGCCTTCTGAATCAACATTAGCGGCGGCTGTGCAGTTTAACGAACTGAGGACATTCAGTTAACAGACAGTAGCGATAGCCGATCAGATCACAATTTGTTGACAGTAAGTAGCCCATCTAGGTAGCCTTACGTTGAATGGATATTCACTTGTCACTCCCAAGTATCCAATCCCAAGTTGTGATTTACGAAAGCAGAAAGTGGCACCGGCCATACCCGGCCAGCGGAGAAATCAGCGGTACTCACTTTTTTAACCAACAAAAAAGCAGAGCAAAACGTTGATTAGGTGGCAGATATATATTTTCAAGGGCATTTTCAAGAAGGATATTTAAAGAGAAACTAGATCTTGTGAAACGAGGTCAGCCGACCCCGAAAACTAGTTAAGCTGTTCTGGCGGTGAAATTGTTTGCCCGCCACTTCCACTTGAATCAACCAACTACGAGCGGTACCATTGGTACCATCAAATGGCCATTACAAATTGTGAATTTAAATATATTTTTTTCACATTCAATATGTTTTTTACATTTATTTTTGTTTTCACAGTACCACGTCCGATGCGAGTTCATTGATTTTTAAATGTGCCAAAAAAATAGCCCGTTTTGTACACTAGTGAAAAATGTAGGTGATTCAATGCACAGCAGTGCGCAAGTGTGTTTCTGTATAGTATTTTTCAAGCCATGGTCATGTGATGGCATGAATGATTGTATTTTGAGAGAAATGTATTGAAGTCGGACTAAGTACGCCATCACTGAAGGCCTAGGTGGGAAATGTACAGGCCACCACTGATATTTATAGATGTGTAATATACATCCATCCATCCATCTTCTTCCGCTTATCCGAGGTCGGGTCGTGGGGGCAGCAGTCTAAGCAGGGAAGCCCAGACTTCCCTCTCCCCAGCCACTTCGTCCAGCTCTTCTCGGGGGATCCCGAGGAGTTCCCAGGCCAGCCAAGAGACATAGTCTTCCCAACGTGTCCTGGGTCTTCCCCGTGGCCTCCTACCGGTCGGACGTGCCCTAAACACCTCCCTAGGGAGGCGTTCGGGTGGCATCCTGACCAGATGCCCGAACCACCTCATTTGGCTCCTCTCGATGTGGAGGAGCAGCGGCTTTACTTTGAGCTCCCCCCGGATGGCAGAGCTTCTCACCCTATCTCTAAGGGAGAGCCCCGCCACCCGGCGGAGGAAACTCATTTCGGCCGCTTGTACCCGTGATCTTGTCCTTTCGGGCATAACCCAAAGCTCATGACCATAGGTGAGGATGGGAACGTAGATCGACCGGTAAATTGAGAGCTTTGCCTTCCGGCTCAGCTCCTTCTTCACCACAACGGATCGATACAGCGTCCGCATTACTGAAGACGCCGCACCTATCCACCTGTCGATCTCACGATCCACTCTTCCCTCACTCGTGAACAAGACTCTGAAGTCCTTGAACTCCTCCACTTGGGGCAGGGTCTCCTCCGCAACCAGGAGTTGGCACTCCACCCTTTTCCGGGCGAGAACCATGAACTCGGACTTGGAGGTGCTGATTCTCATCCCAGTCGCTTCACACTCGGCTGCGAACCGATCCAGTGAGAGCTGAAGATCCTGGCCAGATGAAGCCATCAGGTCCACATCATCTGCAAAAAGCAGAGACCTAATCCTGCAGCCACCAAACCTGATCCCCTCAACGCCTTGACTGCGCCTAGAAATTCTGTCCATAAAAGTTATGAACAGAATCGGTGACAAAGGGCAGCCTTGGCGGAGTCCAACCCTCACTGGAAACGGGTCCGACTTACTGCCGGCAATGCGGACCAAGCTCTGACACTGATTATACAGGGAGCGGACCGCCACAATCAGACAGTCCGATACCCCATACTCTCTGAGCACTCTCCACAGGACTTCCCGAGGGACACGGTCGAATGCCTTCTCCAAGTCTACAAAGCACATGTAGACTGGTTGGGCAGACTCCCATGCACCCTCAAGGACCCTGCCGAGAGTCTAGAGCTGGTGTAATAAGTAATATACAGGCCCGGCCCTAACCAATCTGGCGCCCTAGGCAAGATTTTAGGTGGCGCCCCCCCACATCGGCAGTGAAGTGTATATACTCACAAGAACCCGAAGAGCTTTGTCTTTGACCTTTAATATATAAAGGGGTGGAAAAGTGACGATTACCTGCAGGGCAAACATTAGCTAACCAGAAGGCAATAACAATGTAAACAAAAAACACCTGCTTAAAAGATCTAATACAAACATTTATATGCACGTACAACACTTAGAACTTTTAGCATATCAGTATGTGGAATTAAATTATAGAATGGATTAAGTAAAGAAGTTAAAAATTGTACTGATATGATCCAGTTTAAGAGGTTGTTCAAAAATAATAGTGCTTACAGAGTACAAAGAAGAAGAATTATGAGAAATAATGTTGTAACAAATAATATTTATATTAAATAGGCTTTACTTTGCATTTTAATTAACGTGGGATTATTTTTTGTATTTAGAAATAATAGTACCAACTTTTTTTTCTTTTTTTTTTTCTCCAACATTTGTGGCACTGGCGTGGCGCCCCCTGATGGACGGCGCCCTTAGCATTTGCCTATACGGCCTATGCCACGGGCCGGCCCTGGTAATATACATATATATTTATATGCGCATAATATATTTTTTGCCAAAGTCTTTATCAATAAATATTTTTTAATGATATCCGCATTTTATGGTGAGTACTTTTTGCATGTAAAACAGTTTAAGTAACTGACTTAACTTACTTTGCTAAAAGCACTTCCGCCTGTAGTACTTACGTTAACTCACCGCATGATGACGCTGTTATTTAAGCACATGTCATAAATTCTACTGTGAGATCGCCCCCTGGTGAATGAATACATCAACATGTAGGAAATGGATGGATGGTATTTACATAATTTACTGTACCGCAGTACGAACTCAAAATGTACTATTTGTGACTGGGTCTATTTCATTTGTAGTGCGCAATGTGTATTATTTAACGACGTTGATATGTTGAATTTCCCCCACCTTTGAGAATATACGATTAGAATATTCAATAAACTGTTGTTATCATCGGGCTAACGCTTATAAATCATCGATAAATCTTGAAATAATACACTCGAGACAAAGTGACCGACAAGCTGAAGTCTGTCAAATGTAAATAAAAGGCCATCTGCTACAAGATGTAAACATAAGATTAGCCCCTCCTATCTGGGCGTACACCTCTTTTGCCCCGCCCACATTGCGACTATCCTCCTCTTCTATTGGCCAGTCGCGACAAGCCGCTCACCTCCTACCGGACGTCAGCCCGCCCGCCGGAGAGAGGACAAAAACAATCGGCATCTCTTTTTCTCTCACACAGTAGAACATAAACAAGGAGACTAAATCCATCTCGACTTCTCTGACGCTTTCACCGCCGTTATCGACATGGTCTCTCCGGTCACCGTGGTGAGTACCACGGCCAAAAGTAGCGTAGACGTCTTTCCACAACGATGCTGGTTTGATTAGCACAGTGCTCCCGAAAATAAAAGTACACATGTTTGTAAGGGCGTCACTGTCTTCCCAGTGTTTAATAATGTACAAATAAATATTAATGGCGATCAACGCGTTCCCTTTTGCGTGGTAACAAGTTACGGTGGGAAATGTCCTGTCAGCACATGCAGGCAGCTATGTTGTCATTCTTATTAGCTTGTTTCATGATTAGCTACGTTATGTTGTTGGCGTAAAGGTATTTGTGTGTGAGTTCCACCAGCAAGTGTAGGATGTTTCCTAAAGGCACCGACTAACTGTAGGGAAAAATGTCACGTGACAACCTTTTCTTGTCTGTTTTTCTCTTATGTTTTTTCCCTTGGCTGTGCTTGCAGTAACGCATGCGCACTGCGCCGCCCGGCTTTCTTTCATGTCAAGTAATACTGCAAAATTTGGTTCATAAATACAGGGCCAAAATTGCCGATATTAATACCAAAACTATGTTCAAGATCAAAGAGTAATTTTGGAAATGTGCCCTTAATTTGTTGATCATGATTATGAACACAATAAAACACAGGACAAAGATAAAGCTAAAAATAACTTCTTTTTTTTTTATATTACCATAGTATTTGTTTACCATTTCACCGGTCCACCAATTTTCTACACTGTTTATGTTCATTTGGGTCACGGGTAAGCTGACGTTGACACATCCATCCATCCATTTCCTACCGCTTGTCCATTTTGGGGTCGCGGGGGGTGCTGGAGCCTATCTCAGCTGCATTCGGGTGGAATGCGGTGTACACCCTGGACAAGTCGCCACCTCATCGCAGGGCCAACACAGATAGACAGACAACATTCACACACTAGGGTCAATTTAGTGTTGCCAATCAACCTATTCCCAGGTGCATGTCTTTGGAGGTGGGAGGAAGCCGGAGTACCCGGAGGGAACCCACGCAGTCATGGGGAGAACATGCAAACTCCACACAGAAAGATCCCTCGCCCGGGATTGAACTCAGGACCTTCGTATTGTGAGGCACATGCACTAATCCCTGTTGCACCGTGCTGCCCTAAACCCAAACATAATACCACAAAATACATTTTAAAGAGAGTACAGTAGTTAGTTAGTTAATTACATTTATATAGCGCTTTTTCTCAAGTGACTCAAAGCGCTTTACATAGTGAAACCCAATATCTAAGTTACATTTAAACCAGTCTGGGTGGCACTGGGAGCAGGTGGGTAAAGTGTCTTGCCCAAGGACACAACGGCAGTGACTTGGATGGCGGAAGCGGGGATCGAACCTGCAACCCTCAAGTTGCTGGCACGGCCGCTCTACCAACCGAGCTATCCATCCATCCATCCATCTTCTTCCGCTTATCCGAGGTCGGGTCGCGGGGGCAGCAGCCTAAGCAGGGAAGCCCAGACTTCCCTCTCCCCAGCCACTTCGTCCAGCTCCTCCCGGGGGATCCCGAGGCGTTCCCAGGCCAGCCGGGAGACATAGTCTTCCCAACGTGTCCTGGGTCTTCCTCGTGGCCTCCTACCGGTCGGACATGCCCTAAACACCTCCTTAGGGAGGCGCTCGGGTGGCATCCTGACCAGATGCCCGAACCACCTCATCTGGCTCCTCTCGATGCGGAGGAGCAGCGGCTTTACTTTGAGCTCCCCCCGGATGACAGAGCTTCTCACCCTATCTCTAAGGGAGAGCCCCGCCACCCGGCGGAGGAAACTCATTTCGGCCGCTTGTACCCGTGATCTTGTCCTTTCGGTCATAACCCAAAGCTCATGACCATAGGTGAGGATGGGAACGTAGATCGACCGGTAAATTGAGAGCTTTGCCTTCCGGCTCAGCTCCTTCTTCACCACAACGGATCGATACAGCGTCCGCATTACTGAAGACGCCGCACCGATCCGCCTGTCGATCTCACGATCCACTCTTCCCTCACTCGTGAACAAGACTCCGAGGTACTTGAACTCCTCCACTTGGGGCAAGATCTCCTCCCCAACCCGGAGATGGCACTCCACCCTTTTCCGGGCGAGAACCATGGACTCGGACTTGGAGGTGCTGATTCTCATCCCAGTCGCTTCACACTCAGCTGCGAACCGATCCAGTGAGAGCTGAAGATCCTGGCCAGATGAAGCCATCAAGACCAAATCATCTGCAAAAAGCAGAGACCTAATCCTGCAGCCACCAAACCGGATCCCCTCAACGCCTTGACTGCGCCTAGAAATTCTGTCCATAAAAGTTATGAACAGAATCGGTGACAAAGGGCAGCCTTGGCGGAGTCCAACCCTCACCGGAAACGTGTCCGACTTACTGCCGGCAATGCGAACCAAGCTCTGACACTGATCATACAGGGAGCGGACCGCCACAATCAGACAGTCCGAAACCCCATACTCTCTGAGCACTCCCCACAGGACTTCCCGAGGGACACGGTCGAATGCCTTCTCCAAGTCCACAAAGCACATGTAGACTGGTTGGGCAAACTCCCATGCACCCTCAAGGACCCTGCCGAGAGTATAGAGCTGGTCCACAGTTCCACGACCAGGACGAAAACCACACTGTTCCTCCTGAATCCGAGGTTCAACTATCCGGCGTAGCCTCCTCTCCAGTACACCTGAATAGACCTTACCGGGAAGGCTGAGGAGTGTGATCCCACGATAGTTAGAACACACCCTCCGGTTCCCCTTTTTAAAGAGAGGAACCACCACCCCGGTCTGCCAATCCAGAGGTACTGCCCCCGATGTCCACGCGATGCTGCAGAGTCTTGTCAACCAAGACAGCCCTACAGCATCCAGAGCCTTAAGGAACTCCGGGCGGATCTCATCCACCCCCGGGGCCTTGCCACCGAGGAGCTTTTTAACTACCTCAGCAACCTCAGCCCCAGAAATAGGAGAGCCCACCACAGATTCCTCAGGCACTGCTTCCTCATAGGAAGACGTGTTGGTGGGATTGAGGAGGTCTTCGAAGTATTCCCTCCACCGATCCACAACTTCCGCAGTCGAGGTCAGCAGAACACCATCCGCACCATACACGGTGTTGGTAGTGCACTGCTTCCCCTTCCTGAGGCGGTGGATGGTGGTCCAGAATCGCTTCGAAGCCGTCCGGAAGTCGTTTTCCATGGCTTCCCCGAACTCCTCCCATGTCCGAGTTTTTGCCTCCGCGACCGCTGAAGCCGCACACCGCTTGGCCTGTCGGTACCTGTCCGCTGCCTCAGGAGTCCCATGAGCCAAAAGAACCCGATAGGACTCCTTCTTCAGCTTGACGGCATCCCTCACCGCCGGTGTCCACCAACGGGTTCTAGGATTACCGCCACGACAGGCACCAACTACCTTGCGGCCACAGCTCCAATCAGCCGCCTCGACAATAGAGGTGCGGAACATGGTCCACTCGGACTCAATGTCCAGCACCTCCCTCGTGACATGTTCAAAGTTCTTCCGGAGGTGGGAATTGAAACTCTCTCTGACAGGAGACTCTGCCAGACGTTCCCAGCAAACCCTCACAATGCGTTTGGGCCTGCCAGGTCTGTCCGGCATCCTCCCCCACCATCGCAGCCAACTCACCACCAGGTGGTGATCGGTAGAAAGCTCCGCCCCTCTCTTCACCCGAGTGTCCAAAACATGAGGCAGCAAATCCGATGACACAACTACAAAGTCGATCATAGAACTGCGGCCTAGGGTGTCCTGGTGCCAAGTGCACATATGGACACCCTTATGCTTGAACATGGTGTTCGTTATGGACAATCCGTGACGGGCACAAAAGTCCAATAACAAAACACCACTTGGGTTCAGATCCGGGCGGCCATTCTTCCCAATCACGCCTCTCCAGGTTTCACTGTCGTTGCCAATATGAGCGTTGAAGTCCCCCAGTAGAACGAGGGAATCACCCGGGGGAGCACTCTCAAGTACTCCCTCGAGTGAATCCAAAAAGGGTGGGTACTCTGAGCTGCTGCTTGGCGCGTAAGCGCAAACAACAGTCAGGACCCGTCCCCCCACCCGAAGGCGGAGGGAAGCTACCCTCTCGTCCACCGGGTTGAACTCCAACATGCAGGCTCTGAGCCGGGGGGCAACAAGAATTGCCACCCCAGCCCGTCGCCTCTCACTGCTGGCAACGCCAGAGTGGAAGAGAGTCCAGCCCCTCTCGAGAGAACTGGTTCCAGAGCCCTTGCTGTGCGTCGAGGTGAGTCCGACTATATCCAACCGGAACTTCTCTACCTCGCGCACTAGCTCAGGCTCCTTCCCCCCCAGCGAGGTGACGTTCCACGTCCCAAGAGCTAGCTTCTGTAGCCGAGGATCGGACCGCCAAGTGCCCTGCCTTCGGCTACCGCCCAGCTCACATTGCACCCGACCTCTATGGCCCCTGCTATGGGTGGTGAGCCCATTGGAGGGGGCCAACCGAGCTATACCGCCCCAATTAACTGTAAACTCTGTTAATTGGTTCTGTACCTGATCATAGTACATTCATTTAGCAATTTGGTGCAATTATTAATTATAAATCAAATATTTTCATGAAAAAGCTGTGTACGACCTTCTAAATATATATTTTTAATTACAATATGAGAGCCATATAAGTATGAAATAACACTTATACTTTACACTCTTTCAATCCAATACAATGATGCTGACTGAGTAGCCTCATCAGTGGCCACGATACTGAACAGCGCGCTCTGATTGGTTTGGTCTTATCTAGTGGCCAATACAATATTTTTAGTTCATTTTGCAGCTGGGATAGGCTCCAGCACTCACCGCGAAAGGGACAAGCGGTAGAAAATGGATGGATAGCCATTTGTATGCTTAACTGAAGCCAACAATACATATTAAAAAAAAAAAAAAACTATATTATATTAAAACAATATAAAGTCTACAAAATGTAATAAATAAATACAAAAATTCTAATTATTTTATAAAAAAAATTATAAAATCCACGATAGAGTGAAGTCAAACTTTGAAATGTGATGTTTAGTTTTACATGCAAATACAATGCAAAATACATATAAATGCGAAACAAAATAAAATAAAATAAACATTTAATATGTTGGCAAAGATGCCGATGAGCGGAGAGGGAAGAGAGCAGAGCCACGATAGTACATTGCATTGTGTTTTAAAAAATGTTTATCACCTTTTTTTATCAAAGTGCGGGCACTTACAACTTTATTTGAATCTTGATGGCTTATTTAGCAGTGGCACTTAATTAAAAAAAAAAAGCAAAGACACTGAGTTACCAATGCGTGGGGTGGGTTGGTGTCTATGGTAGATACCTTGTTATGCACTATGGTATACAATAGACCTGGGCAAATTAAGGCCCGGGGGCCACATGCGGCCCGTTAAGCTTTTCAATTTGGCCCGCCGGACATTCCCAAATAATTTTTTTAGATCTTTAAGATGGAAAGTGTAGCTGCCATTATGATGTGCAGTGATGTTTTCTAATGACCGTAAGTCTTCAACTATACAAAGTATTTCAATGGTTGGAATCTGCACTTTTGGATGATATACCAGTTACTATGGTAATCTAATTAGTTACTATGGTAATCTAATTAGTTACTACTAGCAGCTCAGACGAGGCACCAAGCAGTGTGGGCGGGAAGCGTTTCCACAGACGCGGAAAGTTCTAAAGCTTAGTGATATATCAGATATATCAGATTGTAGGTGGGTTTATTTTGTTCCCTTCGCGTTCATATTTCACTGTTTATGTTGCATTTTTGTTACGTTTCACTTGATTGTAAAATATGTTGATCGAAAGGGGGTGTGACGTTCATATTATGTCAATATTCAGTGTTTTATCGTTCATAGAAAAATGTAAAAATTCCCTTATGTTTTTTAAGGCGGTCTGTCATAACATGTTTAGCATTCAATCAGACATTATTGTGAGGTTTTGTATTAGCGTCCCTAAAAATAGATATACCGGCCCCCAGACACATTGTTTTCTCTAAATGTGGCCCCCGAGTCAAAATAATTGCCCAGGCCTGGTATACAAGAACCAGGGCAAAATTTTGGTGATAATTTTTCGGCAAAAATCATTCTAGCATCAATCTCAAATGGTAAATGGGTTATACTTGTATAGCGCTTTTCTTTCATTCAAGGTACTCAAAGCGCTTTGACACTATTTCCACATTCACCCATTCACACACTGATGGCGGGAGCTGCCATGCAAGGTCCTAACCACGACCCATCAGGAGCAAGGGTGAAGTGTCTTGCTCAAGGACACAACGGACGTGGTGTGGTTGGTAGAAGGTGGGGATTGAACCAGGAACCCCTCGTTGCCGTCCACTCTCCCAACCGCGCCACGCCGTCCCCATCTGATACGAATACCACCCTTGGTATGGATACAATCAATATTTGGATCAATCCCTAGTGCTTTTGATCAAAGTGTCACAGAGAGAAGAGAAACAATTGAATAATTGAACAAGGCCCAGCATCATCTTACTTAACAACTGCAATGAAAGGTTAGCTTCTTAGCAGGGGCCATGAAGGATGGAGTGTTGTAACTTGGTCCCTCATGTGAAGCCAGTGTGATTACTGTGAAGGCCGCCTGTGAGAAGGAATGCATGCCAGACAAGCCAGTCCCCATAGCGACAAGCAGTGTGAATTTGTTAAATTAATTTAGACCCAGCCAAGGCCCCCGGATTACAATGAGATGGAAAGTAGCGGCATGTGATGTCTGAAATAGAGGCACCGGCTCAAGCTCAAAGGACAAATGTATATGTCAACAAAACATACACAAATTAAAGTTGGGAATCATTTACCAGCATCTTGTGTGCCATTGACTACTTTGGAGTGAGTTCACACCGAAACAAGCGGAGATGGGTCTTGGTCTGCTTGCACGTGAACTCTGCCGCGGTTCGGTTTACTTGAGCTCACTAAAATGTGAACGCTGCAAGGACCAGTAGAATAATGATTATAGTGCAGAAATAAAAGCATGTGTTGGAAGTGTCTTTCTGCAATATGAATTGATTGATTGTCGACAGTTGTTATTAGTTTCATGAATTTAGTTTTATTTCCAGTCGAGTGCTCTTGTTTTCGGTTCAACTTCCTGTTTGCCTCCATTTGCCACCACTTCTGTAGTCTGAGCGCTGACTCACACACCCACCCCTGATTAGCAATCAGGATGCTTTTTATCATTTTTGCTTTGTGTGCCCGGTTGCTTTTTTGTGCACTTACCTTCTGCACTACTTCTGCGTTTTCCCTAATAAAAGGGTTTTTACTTTTACTTTGCCTGCTGTCTCTGCATCCCATGGTCCAGATCAACAACACCCAACTCAGACCCTCACAGTATATATAGCAGAATGTAAAAATAATCTACTTCATCAACGGCGTAGACATTTTACATCCGGCGTAAAAAACTAAGCCAAACAAATCATGTTAGTAACTCTCTATGGCGGACCGTACTGGCAGAACTAGAAAAACAAACCCAGTGGCAGCTTTGTTTTAGTCAAATTTGTTTTTTCAACGAAAATGTTTGCAAAAGTTTGCACCGGTTTTCATATAGCATCTCAGTTCCCAAGCAAAGAATGGCAAGCGTTGGTTATTCCTTTTTGTTGTGTTATTAATTCATAGTTTGAACCCAATTGTGTTTGTAACGTGGCTTTATAACGAAACATGCCTCTCACTTCTCCATCCAGAGGAGATTCTCCCCCCTTGTATGTCCCCCTCTATGACATCATCACTGGTTGACTCTGTAGTACCTCACGATTTGATTACGTCATTATTATCAGAGTTTCCCCTTAATGTATTTGATTGTGGTAATGCGCCACGGCAACATATTAGCCCGCACACCTTAAAAATATTTTTTTTTTTACGTGAAAACAAATAAAGTATTAAAGCTGCAAGCAGCGATGGACGGGACCGACTTTGACGGCACATAAAATCCAAACCGGAGCAGTAATTAAAACTCTTTCGTCAACTTTTAATCAGAAGGGTTCAATCTCTCTCCTGTGCTAGTTTGAAGCCGAAACGACAAACTCGCTCAGAGGAGATAATGTTTGAAAAAAGGTGACCGGTTTTTACAAAACTTTTGTTTTGAAGGGGGAATTGCAAACTTTCTGTTGATTTTTTCTGGGGGTTGTCAATTTATGAAATGTAGGTCTAAGTGAGACCTACATAGAAGTTTTTGTTTCATGTCTTTACGACATTCCTACTGGAAGTTACAGGCAGTTTTGTCTGTGTTTTCTTCCTAGGAGCAGTTTTGTCTGTGTTTTCTTCCTAGGGGGTGCTAGAGCGCAATTTTGAGTTTTGGGGTTTGGGTTTTTTATTAGGTTGCAATTTTCGCCAGTCCTGATGTGTGTGTCCAGTTTGGTGAGTTTTGAAACATGTTAAGGGGGTCAAATTACAGCTCAAAGAGGCAAAAGTGACCGTTTTTACAAAACTTTTGTTTTGAAGGGCAAATTGCCAACTTCCTGTTGATTTTTGCTGAAGGATGTCCGTGTATGAAATTGAGGTCTAAATGAGACCTACATAGAGGTTTTTGTTTCATGTCTCTACGACATTCCTACTGGAAGTTATAGGCCGTTTTGTCTGTGTTTTTTCCTAGGTGGCGCTAGAGCGCAATTTTGAGTTTTGGGGTTTTGTTTTTTTATTAGATGGCAATTTTCGCCAGTCCTGATGTGTGTGTCCAATTTGGTGAGTTTTGAAGCATGTTAAGGGGGTCAAATTACAGCTCAAAGAGGCGGCCGGTATAATAATAATAAAACCTTACAATTACAATAGGGTCCTCTGTCCCAAAGGGACATTGCGGTCCCTAAATATAATGCATTGTAGCGTCCAGAAGAAGACACAAAGGCAGATAATCTTTTTAACTTTTATTGCCAATTTTATGCTAACAACGGGCCCTATTCCAACAAGTATTTTCTCCATGCACACACGTCCGCCTCCGTGTTTCACATAAGACTTTCTCATTCACCGGCAACATAGGGGAAAAATGAACATCATGACACACAAACATACACATTAACACCGGCAAATAGTTACAGTATGAATGCATGTATAGAGTTTATTTTTTGCGCATTATTAACTAGTGATGCACCGAAAATTTGGTCCCCGAAAAAAGACCTATTTTTGATCACTGGAACAACGTTGCCAAAACCGGTTGTTGTGATGACGCAAGCCATACACACTGGGTTGTGTGGAACGGAGGCAGCATGTCCACGCTGTGGACAAACTTTTTAATATTCGCGATATACGCGTGGACAGCGATCTTCAAAATTTAAGATGACAATGGCGGCTTTTAAGGAGAGAAAGGCTCCCAGCAGTGCAAAGCAAGTGTGACGTCAGGCTCTCTGCACCTCGCTTTTTATCGCGGACATGGAGCAACAAAAGTAAAGAGTCTCTAAACACAAGTACAGGCTACAATATCTGGTGTTTGTATGTGCGTGCACACATCATATATATATATATATATATATATATATATATATATATATATATATATATATATATATATATATATATATATATATATGTACACACACATATACACACATACCAGTGACGTGCGGTCACTGGAGGCAGGTGAGGCGGGGCCTCACCTGCCATCATGGAAAGAAAAAAAATGTAAAAAGAAAAAATAATAATTAAATTGTTATATGTATCCAGTGATTATACTATAAAGTTATTTTCCATTTAACTTCACCAGTTTTAGATTTTTTTTTTTCAAAATCGCTGAATTTTCACATTTGCCGTTCAAATACTGAGAAGAGACGGTGCGGTGATCAGCAGCCAGTTGAGGCACGTCACTCAGTTGTGCCTCACCATGGATTGCGGACTCGGCTAACTGCTGGCCTGCTGTGCAGTGAGACCGTATTGCTATATGAACTATATTATACATTTCCATAGTTTAGTTAGCTGAGGTATATAATGTACAGTGTATTTTGTCAACAACTGTATGTGTGTAAAGTATTTCTTGTGCTGAGCGAACATACAACTGCTGCGAAGACGCACTGTGTGAAGCTCGCGTAATCCCGCCTCCTGGTGCCGGTTAATGCACCTCCGCCGCAGACTGCACCCCCCGACGGGAGCGCCACACCAACCAAAGCCCACACCCAAACCCTCCACGTGCAAGACCGAATCCACCCAAAAAAAGTCACTTACCAAGAAGCCAAAAAGTGCAAAAACAACAATACTCGCGCCGGAGGAGCCGTGAACGACTGCAGGGACACAACATTAGGTACACCTGCAGACTGCAGCACGGATTTCATATTTCATTCATTCACAACTCCTCCAACACGAACACCACTGTTCCCGTACTTATAAGTAAAGGTAAGACCATAATAACGTTTTTTTAATTAAATGTGCTTTTTTGTGTGCTACAGTTTGTATGTGTAAAGTTAAAGTTAAGTTAAAGTACCAATGATTGTCACACACACACTAGGTGTGGTGAAATTTGTCCTCTGTATTTGACCCATCCCCTTGCTCACCCCCTGGGATGTGAGGGGAGCAGTGGGGAGCAGTGGGCAGCAGCGGCGCCACGCCCGGGAATAATTGTTGGTGATTTAACCCCCAATTCCAACCCTTGATGCTGAGTGCCAATCAGGGAAGAATGCTGGTATGAGCTTTTAAACATAACCCGTTAACTGCTGCCAATCAAATGGTGAATAAGATACTCTTTAGGGTTCATATGTTTGTAAATCTGACTGTGATGAAGTCAGTGCCTCACCAGTCATGAACCTATCCGCACGTCATTGACACATACACACATACAGTGCAGGCCAAAAGTTTGGACACACCTTCTCATTTCAATGCGTTTTCTTTATTTTTATGACTATTTACATTTTAGATTATCACTGAAGGCATCAAAACTATGACACTTGTGAAGTGAAAACCATTTCAGGTGACTACCTCTTGAAGCTCATCGAGAGAATGGCAAGAGTGTGCAAAGCAGTAATCAGAGCAAAGGGTGGCTATTTTGAAGAAACTACAATATAAAACATGTTTTCAGTTATTTCACCTTTTTTTGCTAAGTACATAACTCCACATGTGTTCATTCATATTTTTGATGCCTTCAGTGACAATCTACAATGTGAATAGTCAAGAAAATCAAGAAAACGCATTGAATGAGAAAGTGTGTCCAAACTTTTGGCCTGTACTGTATGTATATATATATATATATATATATATATATATATATATATATATATATATATATATATATATATATATATATATATATATATATATATACTTATATATATATATATATATATATATATATATATATATATATATATATATATATATATATATATATATATTGATATAGATATATATATATATATTTCCTCTCGTACGCCTGCGCCAGCTCTTTGATGAAGAAAGTGAAAAAGATATTGAATGTGACAGCACAAAAGAGGCGTCTGCGTGGCTCTCCCCGATTTTATTTTGGAACAGATTATGAAAAAAAACCTGAGGTACCATTGTACGTTGTTTTTTATAGTTAAGGATGTTTATCAGGTTTCTGTTTGGGATTAGGACCGCATTTTACAGATATTGATGCTACGTGAACAACGAGCAGTCTTTACGATGTTTTGCATGTTACTGGTAAAATACAGTACTGTTGGCCTTAGAATCCCATCTCACTTTACAGCTTAGTTGTGGTGTTTTATCTCTACCTTTAAATGACATGCAGTCTTCACTCCATGATCAACTATTGGTTTTCAGTTGTGCTTGTTTGCAAATGAGCTTTATATAAACGGCTTCATTTGTGAACAAAATGATGGATATTTGAGTAAGACACTGTTGCTGTTACATGGAAATGACAAAAAAACAATGACTCAAAAGATACAGTATCTGTGTCTGCTGAGGCCATCCTTATGTTACACATCACTAATGATACAAGTCCTTTATGTTCCTGTAGTGTGTCTGACACTTGAGTAACATATGAGCCATACTGAATAATGGATGCCTCACTGATAAGATGCCATTCAGTGCTATACCTTGTTTCTTTATGGTGAAGACACACCTTGTAAGAGATATATCTTCACAAGTTGCTGGCCACCGTGTGTTGTTGTAATCGCTACTAAATTGAATGGTTTGTTTACTTGGGCAAAAGCTACCAGACAATTTTGATCAAAGGTGACATGTAGCTCAGGCTGAGAGAGAACTTGTCCATTTTTAATGATGACTCATGAAAAACATTGTAATCCTTTGGCTTTGGCACAAGTTTGTCATTTCCGAAGTGTTGGTGTAGACTTATTTTTACATGGAATTGAAATAAAATAGTGTGCTGCGATGAGGTAGCGACTTGTCCAGCGTGTACCCTCGCCTTCCGCCCGATTGTAGCTGAGATAGGCTCCAGCGCCCCCCGCGACCCCGAAGAGAATAAGCGGTAGAAAATGGATGGATGGATGAAATAATGTGTAGCAGCAATTTGTAATCTTCAGTTAAATTACAGTACAGTTGTAATTAATATAGGCTGGATGCATTAATCTAGGGGTGCCGAAAGCATGTAAAGTAACTATATATATATACAAACTCCGTTTCCATATGAGTTGGGAAATTGTGTTAGATGTAAATATAAACGGAATACAATGATTTGCAAATCCTTTTCAACCCATATTCAACTGAATGCACTACATAGACAAGATATTTGATGTTCAAACTCATAAACTTTATTTTTTTTTGCAAATAATAATGAACTTAGAATTTCATGGCTGCAACACATGCCAAAGTAGTTGGGAAAGGGCATGTTCACCACTGTTCACACAAAGTGGTGACCCTCGCCCCATCCTTGTTTGTGAATGACTGAGCATTTCATGGAATCTACTTTTATACCCAATCATGGCACCCACCTGTTCCCAATTTGCCTGTTCACCTGTGGGATGTTCCAAATAAGTGTTTGATGAGCATTCCTCAATTTTATCAGTATTTATTGCCACCTTTCCCAACTTCTTGTCACGTGTTGCTGTCATCAAATTCTAAAGTTAATAATTATTTGGAGAAAAAAAAATGTTTATCAGTTTGAACATCAAATATGTTGTCTTTGTAGCATATTCAACTGAATATGGGTTGAAAAGGATTTGCAAATCATTGTGTTCCGTTTATATTTACATCTAACACAATTTCCCAACTCATATGGAAACAGGGTTTGTATATATATATATATATATATATATATATATATATATATATATATATATATATATATATATATATATATATGTATATATATATATATATATATATATATATATATATATATATATATATATATGTATATATATATATATACTGTATGTATGTGTGTGTGTATGGGGCTTCATAATATCCACAATGTTCAGTAAGCAGGTTGTGTTGTGTGTGACCATACCTTTATGTTAGTTATTCTTTTTGTTTGCACCATGACAAGGGAAGGTTGTTTGCATTGTGTCATATAAGTAAATGCTGTACTATTACTTCATTTTACTTTTCAAGGATCATTTATCTGATTTACTCACGTTGTCCACAAGATGACAGTAAATATGTAGCATTCAGAGACCACCTGGTATCTAAGATTAATTTGAAAGCACTGCACAGTGCGACGCTTAGTTGAACTCATGATGTCCCGCGGGCCTAATAGAAGAGGCTGGCGGGGTGCATTTGGCCCCGCGGACCGTACGTTGGACACCCCTGCATTAAACCATTCATTTGTACAAAGAATGAGCCAGTTGTATGTAATTTCAAGCATTAAATCTGTATTTTCCATGTTGCTACTAAGGAAGTGATGCTGCCACCACCATGTTTATCGTGGCGATCTTGTGTCTTATCAGAAAAATACATTTCTCTTGCAGTTTGCAAAAAATGTTCTGCAGAAATGAAACGGTGTGGGTTAAAAACAAGCTTCTGTGATGATCCGTTGCCCGGATCATGTTTTACTTAGTTTACTATTTCCTTAGTTCTTGATTTAGTTCGGTTTCAGCACCCTGGTTTGTTTCTTTGTTGCCATGGGTGCTGACTATTGTCACCTGCCTCTGATTAGTGGTCGAGACGCTCACCTGCCCCCTGCTAATCAGAGAGCTATTATTCCTGCCTCGCGCCTTCTCTGCTGGCAGTTCTGTTTTGGAACACACAACAAGTTATGTTAGTTTTTCCTGCTTCTTGTTCTTTTTTTTGGCTAGTCCTGTGCTAAGCTTAGTATAGCTTCCTGTGCCATCGACACCCCTTTTTGTATTTTGGCTTGATTTATTGGAATAAATCATTTTCCTACCTGCACGCCGCTTCCTGACTTCATCTTACCCAAACATAACAGCTTCAAAACAATCAAATCTGATAAAACACCTTCAAATCCACCATCGTGAAGATTTATGGAAGTAATACAGATATTAACAGTAAATGAACAAGTAGATTAATAATTCATTTTCTACCACTTGTCCTTAATAATTTTGAATGGAAAATGACACAATATGTTACTGCATACGTCAGCACCTAAATTCGGAGCCTTTGTTTGCTTACTTACTAATAAGTAAGCATGTCTTGTTGTCTTGTATGTTCACTATTTTATTTAAGGACAAACTTGCAATAAGAAACATATGTTTAATGTACCTTAAGATTTTTTGTTAAAATAAAGCCAATAATGCAAATTTTTGTCGTCCCCCTTATTTAGAAAAGCACAGAAAAATATCAAAATAATTTTGGTACCGGTACCAAAATATTGGTATCGGGACAACATTAGTTAATACATATACCGTATTTTTCGGACTATAAGTCGCAGTTTTTTTCATAGTTTGGCCGGGCTCCAGTGCGACTTATAAATGTTTTTTTCCTTCTTTATTATGCATTTTCGGCAGGTGCGACTTATACTCCGGTGCGACTTATACTCCGAAAAATACGGTACATAAATATCCCTAATACATTTCCCATAAATATCCCATGCCTCTTGCACAGGGCTCAAACTCAGGTCCTGCCCAGGGCTCCAATATGAACTCAAAACCAAACATCAGAAACAATTTGTACTGTGTTCTTTGGTGTGTTCAATTCCCCTATTCATTGAATTCTTCAAACACAGCCCAAATTAAACCAAAGACAATGAGAAGCTCTTGACTTCCTGCCTCACTAGAATAACAACCTCCCTGCACTGATATATCTTCTTGTCATTTTAGATCATTTGTTAGCATGTTTGTTGTAGTATCCTTTTTTAAAAAGATTTTATTGACTTTGTCCGTGGATTAACCCGAAACCTCGCTCAGGTATCAGCATAGCATCTCCTCAGCTTACCATAGTAGAAATGCACAGGTGATCAGAAAGGATTTTCCCATTTGCAAAGTAAACATACATAAAGGAGGAGAGATTGTTGCATTACTTCACAAAGTACACTTCGGTCTGATGGCTCCTCCCTGGAAAAACCTCTCAGCCGTGTCTAATTCTATTTTGGAATAAATGGTATCAGGAGGCAAGCGTAAGCAGAAAGTGAAATGTTTGCGTAAATAGAAGTCAGTGTCGGATACACGTGTGTAATTTGATGCTTATCTCGCGTTAGCACTTCCTGTGAAAATGCGTATGAAGGCAAATGTGCAATAAGGTAGTGTGTGTTTCATTGACGGAAGGTGGTAATTGTACTGAGGAGGAGGAGGAAGTGGGATGGACAGGGAGAAGTCGAGCTGACTTGCACAGGAAGGAGGAAAAAACTGCTGATGAGGAGACACAATGGCAGACAGGCGTAAAGAACATTAGGGTCAGTCGTGGCCATCTAGACTATAAATAACTTTTTATTGTGCATTTTGTCTCTGGCAGGTTCTGGTGCTGTCTTCCAGCTTTAATTTAAGATGTTTCACAAGCATTTATAATTTAAGATCTTTCTGCGGATCAATACTTTACTTATTTTTTCAATCAGTCAATCAAGAAATGTCTCCGTCCGTAGGATCCATCATTGTTTCTCCCCTCCTCAAGTGCATTACTAAAGCCAACCGTCCGTCCTTCTGAGTGTCCTTCCCCAAGTAGTCTCCCGCTTCCTCTCTTCTGACCCACTTAATCTTTTGTGAACAGTGCAGTCAAAGTGTCGCTTTAGCTTTGTTGCTCAATGTTCCCTCTGAATGGTTTTGGGGAGCGACATTGAGTAGCAGATCTTGCACCATGCACTTGTTTCAGGCATGTTCTTCTGCTCTGTGATTCTCCCCACTGTCTCTCTCTCTCTCCCCCTCATCTCATCCTTCTCAACTTTCACACTAAAAACAACAACATTTTATCTGCTCAAACCACCCACTGATTTCTCAATTTCTTAGATTCTCAGAACCACAGGTGATTGTAGAGCAGGGGTCAGCAATCCCTCTACATTGAGGCTCCCTTCGCAGAGCTTTTGAGATTTTTTGTTAACACTGTAGTGGGGGAGTCTATAATCTCTGACTGTCTATAAAGCCGTGAAAGTCTACAGGCTTAGTCCTGACTGGTGATTGGATGAGTGTGAGGAAGGCAAGGAAATGAGAGTGTGTGTGTGTGGTGAGAGAGATGTCTTATTGAATGTGTGCAACCCCATGCCCGCGATACTTATCATGAATATATACCCTCCCCAAAAATCCCAGATGAAAAAAAACTGCATTCCTTTGCCTTTACTTCTGTGCATAATAATCATGTTAAAAGAAATGAATAAATTCTAAAAAAAAAATCTAACGTTAAAAGGCATTTTCAAAACAAGCACTCAGCATTTTCTTAAAAGTAGTGCTGTCAAATTATTAATTTTTCAAATCAGATAAACTACACTTTTAGATTTAGTACAATAGTGTTATCCCGATGCCAATATTTTGGTACCGGTACCAAAATTATTTCGATACTTTTCGGTACTTTTCTATATAAAGGGGACCACAAAAAATTGCATTATTGGCTTTATTTTAACAAAAAAATCCTACGGTACAATAAACATATGTTTCTTATTGCAAGTGTGTCCTTAAATAAAATAGTGAACATACTAGACATCTTGTCTTTTATTAGTAAGTAAGCAAACAAAGGCTCCTAATTTGTCTGCTGACATATGCAGTGACATATACTGTCATTTATCATTCTATTTTGTCAAAATTATTAAGGACAAGTGGTAGAAAATGAATTATTAATCTACTTGTTCATTTACTGTTAATATCGGCTTACTTTCTCTTTTAACATGTTTTATCTACGCTTCTGTTAAAATGTAATAATCACTTATTCTTCTGTTGTTTGATACTTTACATTAGTTTTGGATGATACCACAAATTTGGGTATCAATCCGATACCAAGTCGTTACAGGATCATACATTGGTCATATTCAAAGTCCTCATGTGTCCAGGGACATATTTCAGAATCAGAATCAGAATCAGCTTTATTGTCATTACGCAGGGTAACGAGATTGAGGCCATTCCATACAGTGCGATGTGTGCATGCAAGAAAACAATGTGTAAATATATAAAAATATAAAAAATATAGAAGTGCAAAGAAAGGTGTGGCCCACAAATGTGACCCTGTACACTCTATACAGTGGGTGAAATGAATATATACATGAAAAAAACAGGGTGGTTGGTGGAATGGGTTATTGCACCGAAGAGAAGGCAGTTATGAGGGACAATGGGGCAGTCCGTTCAGGGTGGTTATGGCCCTGGGGAAGAAGCTGTTCTTTAGCCTGTTTGTCTTGGTGTTAATGCACTGTAGCGCTTCCCAGGGGGCACCAGGTGGAACAGGTCAGAGCCAGGGTGGGTGCTGTCCTTGATGATGGCACTGGCTCTGTTGAGGCAGCGGGAGGTGTAGATGTCCATCAGAGAGGGGAGAGGGCGGCCGATGATCTCCTGAGTTTATAAACATAAAATACATTTTTTTAAAAATGAAAGAAGATGTTGTGATGCCAAAAAATATCGACGTAATCATAGTAGTATCGACTAGATACGTTACTGTACTTGGTATCATTACAGTGGATGGTAGGTGTTGATCCACCAATGGCGTTTGTTTACATTTTGACGCCGGTGAGCTAGGGTGTGTAGTGAAGCATGTTTAGCTATTCCTCGTCCTGCAGAGATGATGCTTGTAAAAAAAACTTACCCTGCCATAATTTAAACTAGATGAGGCAATTCCTGAAGGAATTGCGTGTGAATGCTCCAGTGCTGATGAAATGTAGTTTGAATGTAAGAATAGTTTGAATGTTGAAGAGCTGACACCGAACTGAAATGCTAAAGGAATGCAAGATAAATGTAGAAATGGTTTGAATGTTGAAATGGTTTGAATGTTGGAAAGCCGACGCTAAACTGAAATACTAGTGGAATGCACAAATAGTTTGAAAGTTGGAATAGAAGGTTGAAGTGGTTTAAGAGGTGAAGAGCAGAAGCTGTACTGAAATGTAGCATGAATCTTGGTATAGTTAGGAGAGTTAGCATATTTCAAGAGGTTACAAAGTAACATAATCTAGCTGTAAATGTATCACATTAGCTAAAATGCTGGCATAAAACCTCAGCATGCGAACAGGTGAACAGCTAACATACTTGTAACATGGAGCCAAGTAATGATTATTATTATTAGGTTAAAAAGTGCGAAATTAGCTAAAATGTTGGCATGCTAACATTAACATGGTAATAGAGAAAAAGATAGCATACCTATACTGCAAATCCCATCTGGGTTTATTTTGATTTGAAATTAGCCGGTAAGCACAACTGTCGGAGTCTCCTCACTCATATTTGCACTAACATTGACCTGATCATTAACCGTAGCCCAACCCGCACCTCCTTCCAGATAACTACCCGCGGTTAAGATTAAGGAGCATTTTACGGTCAAAATAAATTGTGTATTAGTAATCTGCCGATATATACATGTGATAATTTGGGGGGGAATAATCACATGAGTTAACTAGCTATTTTCGACCGCCCTTCTCGAATAGCGCTAGCCATACTATTATTATCAACATATTATTGCACAGCCACACTAGCTGGCATCCGTCACACATGCACACTACAGTTCTGTTTGTCGGGATATGTTATTGTAACTCGGGATGTTGGATGCTGCCGATTCCAAGACCGAGTGAGATCGACCGATACCAACACCGATACGATTAGATGTATAACTTGTACATTTTTCAATGTATCTATGATGAGTGCGATTGATAGTATAACAATACCAACGTAATACAAACTTGTTCTTCATTCTCTTTTATCACATACAATTGTTTGAGCAAAACAAAATCAATAGTGCAGAATAACTGAACAAAATCAAAGACTACAATCTACTACTGATTTAAATCCTTAGTTTTTTGTCCTCATCATCCTCCTGTGTCCAGAGAATTAATCCCCAAGGCTGTACACATTAATAAAAACAGCAAAAAAAATACTTTGAGAAAATAAATATATTAATTTATTCATTTTATCAATTATATTCTAATACTACTCTTTGACACCACCAGTTTATGGATCGACTCACCCTTCTCTTACATGTGGTGTACTGATTGTGACGATTCTGACTCGCCAACAGTTATTGTTATATTATCCTCTGTCTAACTGTCTTTGTTGAACTTGTTAATTTCCTGTTAATATCTGCTTACTTTCTGCTGTAACGCTTCTTCAATTTAGCTAAGCACTTATTTATTGGTGATTTTTAAAGCTAGCCTTGCAGTTAGGTTAGCTATTAGCACGCCTGCTACTAGCTTGCTTTCGGTGTGTAACATGCTAAGCCTCGTCCTCCATTGACAATGGTACTTGTTACTTGTTACTTAAAGGTGTTTTTTTGTACTTTTGCCTGTCATTCACAATCCTTAAGTATTAGTAAGACACATAAGTATATATTTTTTTGCATTCTAATTTTTAATAATCGTCTCGTCCTAGGTGGATAGCAATGGTGCTAATGGGAGTAATCAATTTTGCCTCTAAATCTATCTAAAAATGCATTCAAAAAAACGCCATCAATACGCCATTTACATCTCGTGACCAAGTATTAGAAATATTGTTATTATAAGCATTTACGCAGACTATTTCAAGCCACGCCGTGATCACAGAGCTGCAACGTTGACAAACTGAGCTGCTGCCTATAATCGCCTGTTAGCTCGTGAAACTTAATTCTAGATTATAAATCATGCTTCTCACCTTAAAAATCAAGAGGTATCAGAAGAGATTGAGGACATGATGACAGAGATGTAGAAGAGATACACATTGAGAACACTGACGCAGAGGATGAGACAGAAGAGCCAGCAGAGAAAACAGTAGGGATGATTTTAATTTCTACTTTATGGTTAATTAAGACTATTATTAGGAGACTACTGTGCAGGGAGAGCTGCTACAGGTGAGAACATCATTCTTAAGGTATGAATTGACGTTAAAACAGGTCAAATTAGTGTTAAAAAAAGGCTTCTTTTTTTTCCGAAGGCATCATGCCACTAAAGTCTCACTCTTGTCATTTTCTGAAACTTGGCAACTCTGTAGACATAAAAAGGTTGTAGACGTAAACCGAGAAATTGGTCATCTGGGACTTTTAACTTAGACCCGTAGAAAGACACAAAAAGAAATGTGTGGCATTGGCTTTTTTTTTTTTAACTCTTCGCAAGGATTATGATTACCGGTAATTCTTCAACTAAACGGCAAGAGTTGAACATCCCATCAGTCGGCATCCTAGTGGGAACAGATATTGTACAGTAAGTGATTGTTTCATTACGTTTGTTGTCTTTCATGAAGTCTGCCATGACTAGTAGTGTTGATGTTGTCGAAGGAAAAAGTGAACGTTGTGATGCATCTATGAAATGAATGCCCCGCCGTATGCTTAAAATGATGAAAATATGTGAATATTACATATCATTATGAATGTGCCTGTTACTACATTACACATATACTTACAGCGTGCATATGAAACGTTGATGGAGGTGTTTGGATGTTTTTAGAGCGTTCCATCGGCGGAAAAAAGTGACTCTCATAGGCTCCATGGTTAGCTTTTATTTCCAATTTTTTCCGAGTTAGAATACATTAAAAAAAAGAAAACCACATGTGTGCTTATCTCACATCAGAATTGTGAATGATAAGCAAATTCCAAAGAAAGTGCAGTTCCCTTAAGATAATAAGTGATACAGCTTTTTGCCATAATGGAGGTGATTATTATTAACTTAGAGGAGCGTCTCCATACTGTGTATGGAGACACATAATGCTAGTCACTTTGCAGCCGGGGGACTAAAAATGAATACAGTGTTAGCCAGAGGGAATCGGTTTTTTTGATCGGCTTTAAAAGGCATTAATCAGAAATGACAAACATACACTTTTTCTCGAAAATGGTCTGATCGTCACATCCATAGTTGTATCAGGTACAGTTAAAAATGTATTAATACTTTTAAAAAGTTTTATAGGCTGTGTTAGTTTGGCGTCTCCAGACTATGTTTCTTTGGTGTTAGAAGGGGCTTAATGCTTGTTTTTATGTAAAGGTTGCTGACCTCTATTCTAGAAGTACAAGAAAACATAGTTTTGTATGTGTAACTAAAACAAGCAGAACAGAAACAAGTAACAGTACACAGTCAAAAGAGTATTGGAGGGCAAAGAAGAAGAAGAAGGGAAAGAAACCAAGATGTTTAGTTAGTCAAAAAAGAGGAAGATTAAAGGTTTGAGGGAGTCGTAGCATCGCATAGATTTGCTGTTTCTTGTTGTTTCACTTCAGTATCAAAACAACTCGTGCATGTCTGATTGGACACCTCAAGGAAGGCTTCTTCAGTCCCAACACAAACCACTCTTGCACATTATGAGAAGTACATTACTTTGAATTGCTGACGTTATTGTTTCCCGGGACATTTTATGGGCTTAAATCAATAATATGAGAGACAAATGGCATTCAAATCTCACATCAAGACTAATGATGATCCACGTATTTAATCTGCTTTCAGGTCAAGAGTGAAGGCCCCAAGCTGGTGCCATTCTTCAAGGCAACCTGTGTTTATTTTGTCCTGTGGTTGCCAACCTCAAGTCCATCCTGGTTTAGCGCACTTATCAAATGTCTGCCCATATTTTGCCTATGGGTGTTTCTCCTGGCGCACGGCTTCAGCTTCCTGGGGGCTCACGCCAGTGCCCGCAAGATCCTGGCCGGCCTCATCTTTTCCGCTCTGGGCGACGCCTTCCTCATTTGGCAGGAGCAAGGCTACTTTGTCCACGGTAAGAATAAAATGCTACACGCTGAGTTGCACAGCTGGAAATGAGATACATGCCTTTAAAAAGACAAATTCAATTACGACAAGTGTAACTCAGATTGGCTATTATCTTAACGGTGCTGGTTCAATTGTGCCTTGGAAAGCAGCAAAATCCATTAGAAGTTTTGAAGAAATTACCTGTGAGTTGAATAGATACTCTGAAAGCTGCTGTTTTTACACTTCAAACTTGACTTTTACAGTTTGACCCTGAAAGAGGTACAGTCACCTTAAAGGGGAACTGACATTTTTTTTGTTCACAATCATCGTGAGAGACAAGAAGACAAATGTTATTTTTTTTCTTTTGCATTCTAACATGTAAAAATTGGCTCGTTCTAAATGGCTGGCAATGCAGCTAATTGGAACAGTCAATTCTACTTCTAAATCACTTAAAACCTTTACCACATATGGAGATATCCTATGATGTAACAAAGTTGTCACAAAATTCGTTTGGAGGTACCAACGGGTAAGAAAAGTCACGTTTGCATATTAGGACCCTTTTAAGTCCATTTCTTCATTTCCATTGTCAAAAGTTATGAAAGGGAACTAGTCAAATAGCTACTAGCTCCTAGTAGCCTATAGCCTACCATGTTTCTTTTTTGTAAATGACTTCACTAAAATACAAGAAAAGATCAAATGTGTGTGTTTATTGGAGGACATTTAGATGTTAACTACCTGCACAAGTAAACATCTTACAGCAGTGCTGGTATCAGAGTTTATAGCAGAAATTTTAGATGCAAGCCGATATCAAATACTTACTTTTGCTGATATCTATAATAATAATAATAATAATAAATTTTATTTATAAGGCGCCTTTCTGGGCACTCAAGGACACCGTACAAAATCACAACAATAAAATCAAATTGGATTAAAAAAAACAACAACAACAACAACAACAAAGAGAAAAGAAAAGATGATTACAATGAATAAGCAGTCAGGAATAGGTGTGTTTTGAGTCTTGATTTGAAGAGGGATATTGAATCTAAGTTGGGAAGGTCTGGTGGTAAAGAGTTCCAAAGATGTGGGGCAGAGCGGCTGAAAGCTCGGGCACCCATGGTGGACAGTTTAAAAAAAGAGACAGTGAGATGGATGGATGAAGAAGATCTTAGGGAATGTGAGAGCGTGGCGACATGGATCAGGTCAGAGAGATATGATGGAGAGAGGTTATGGATGGCTTTGAAAGTGAGGAGAATTATTTTAAAGTGGATGCGATGTTTGATGGGTAGCCAGTGGAGTTGCTGCAGGACAGGGGTTATGTGCTGGATTGAAGGGGTTCTGGTGATTATCCGGGCTGCAGAGTTCTGGAGAAGCTGAAGTTTGTGAAGTGACTTGTGAGGGAGACCAAACAGGAGAGAGTTGCAGTAGTCAAGACGAGAGGTGACCAGTCTATGGACTAGTATGGCAGCAGTATGTGGGGTAAGGGATGGGCGAAGACGATTAATGTTTCGTAGATGAAAGTAAGCAGACCGGGTAATGTTGTTTATGTGGGCTTGAAAGGAAAGTGTGCTGTTCAGGATGACACCCAGACTCTTGACTTGGGAGGAGGGTGAGACAGAGGAATTGCCGAGAGTAACGGACAAGCTGTTGGTTTTGGCGAGAATGGTTTTTGTACCGACAAGTAAGATTTCGGTTTTATTACTATTGAGTTGAAGGAAATTGGATGAGAACCACTGCTTGAGTTCACTGAGGCAGTCTGTAAAGGAAGAAGGAGGGAGAGAGGCAGTTGGTTTGGAGGAGATGTAGAGCTGGGTGTCATCCGCATAGCAGTGAAAATATATTTTAAATTTATCTGAGTGATATTCAAGGATTGAAGGAACTTAATTGTCATACCAGCACACATGAGATGGCACACAATTATGTACCTGAGGTATGTACAAAATAATGTAAATGGAATAGGACATAAATAGATCAATATTGCATCGGGACACCACAAATACATTGTCCCTGCTGGAAAAAGCATACGCGCCATTTAACGTTTCTGAGGCCAACGATCAACGATCCAATTAGAACTAGTGCATGTAGACAAGGACGTCACATACATGTTTGAAAATGGAAGAGAGCGATTTATTTGGGAAATGTGATAATGCAGTGCATGTACATTTACTGACCGTGCCTATGTGCCACTTGATTTCATTTTGTGCTATTTATGTAGGTGATGGCGCTATCACCTTCCCTCTTACGAACTAGGCGGTGGAAATTCAAGACGGATCAGGGCTTACCACTCCAAACAGTGCCAGCGTTGGCTAAAAGTGAAGTCTTTATTCTTAGCAATACAATCCCGACGCAAGGGACGCAACAAAAAAATTTGAAAAAACCTTGATACAATGATTTCGACGCCAACTACTTCTTCCTGGCTGCAGCTTAAAACGAGCGAGATGGAAGTCGGCAAGCCGGTGCCAGCAATCAGGAACTAATGGTGGGCGTAGTGAATGCAGCAGACAATAAAACACAGCAGTACTCCACTTGACAATAAGCCTGTAGGCCACAGTAATATTGATGCATTTGTAGATGTACTAAGTAGGCTGAAATTCTTGATTGAAAACTGACTTCTGCAGTATTGCTGACACAAGAGGTTATTTCACACTTGGACTCTTGGGTCTGGTTTGTTTTCCTCCGTGTTGTGTGAGCAATCAAACTCAGATGTGGCTTAATCAAATGCACCTACACCTACAAAAGACGAGAGAAGACTCAAAATAGTCTAAGCTTTTGGTAGAATGTGTGCATGTATTCCTCCAGTGGGTCCTGTTATACAAAACCAGTGAAGTTGGCACGTTGTGTAAATCGTAAATAACAACAGAATACCATCCATCCATCCATTTTCTACCGCTTATTCCCTTTGGGGTCGCGGGGGGCGCTGGAGCCTATCTCAGCTACAATCGGGCGGAAGGCGGGGTACACCCTGGACAAGTCGCCACCTCATCGCAGGGCTAACACAGATAGACAGACAACATTCACACTCACATCCACACACTAGGGCCAATTTAGTGAATACCATGATTTAAAAATCCTTTTCAACCTATATTCAATTGAATAGACTGCAAAGACAAGATATTTAACGTTCGAACTGGTAAACTTTGTTATTTTTTGCAAATATTAGCTCATTTGGAATTTGATGCCTGCAACAGGTTTCAAAAAAGCTGGCACAAGTGGCATAAAAGACTGAGAAGGTTGAGGAATGCTCATGAAACACTTATTTGGAACATCCCACAGGTGAACAGGCTAATTAGGAACAGGTGGGTGCCATGATTGGGTATAAAAGCAGCTTCCATGAAATGCTCAGTCATTCACAAACAAGGATGGGGTGAGGGTCACCACTTTGTGAACAAATGCGTGAGAAAATTGTCGAACTGGTAAACTTTGTTATTTTTTGCAAATATTAGCTCATTTGGAATTTGATGCCTGCAACATGAAATAATCAAAAAAGCTGGCACAAGTGGCAAAAAAGACTGAGAAAGTTGCAGAATGCTCATCAAACACTTATTTGGAACATCCCACAGGTGAATTGGGAACAGGTGGGTGCCATGACTGGGTATAAAAGCAGCTTCCATGAAATGCTCAGTCATTCACAAACAAGGATGGTGCGAGGGGCACCACTTTGTCAACAAACGCGTGAGCAAATTGTCCAACAGTTTAAGAACAACATTTCTCATTGAGCTATTGCAACGAATTTAAGGATTTCACCATCTACGGTCCGTAATATCATCAAAAGGCTCAGAGAATCTGGAGAAATCACTGCACGTAAGCGATGATATTACGAACCTTCGATCCCTCAGGCAGTACTGTATCAGAAACCGACATCAGTGTGTAAAGGATATCACCACATGGGCTCAGGAACACTTCAGAAAACCACTCTCAGTAACTACAGTTGGTCGCTACATCTGTAAGTGCAAGTTAAAACTCTACTATGCAAAGCGAATGCCATTTATCAACAACACCCGAGCTCATCTAAGATGAACTGATGCAAAGTGGAAAAGTGTTCTGTGGTCTGACAAGTCCACATTTCAAATTGTTTGTGGAAACTGTGGACGTCGTGTCCACCGGACTAAAGAGGAAAAAAAACATCCAGACTGTTATAGGCGCAAAGTTCAAAAGCCAGCATCTGTGATGGTATGGGGGTGTATTAGTGCCCAAAGCATGGGTAACTTACACATCTGGGAAGGCACCATTAATGCTGAAAGGTACATACAGGTTTTGGAGCAACATATGTTGCCATCCAAGCAATGTCTTTTTTCAGCAAGACAATGCCAAGCCACATTCTGCACGTGTTACAACAGCGTGGCTTCATAGTAAAAGAGTGCGGGTACTAGACTGGCCTGCCTGTAGTCCGGACCTGTCTCCCATTGAAAATGTGTGGCGCATTATGAATCGTAAAATACGACAACGGAGACCTCGGACTGTTGAACAACTTAAGCTGTACATCAAGCAAGAATGGGAAAGAATTCCACCTGAAAAGCTTCAAAAATTGGTCTCCTCAGTTCCCAATAAAGTGTTGTTAAAAGGAAAGGCCATGTAACACAGTGGTGAAAATACCCCTGTGGCAACTTTTTTGCAATCTGCCATTAAATTCTAAGTTAATGATTATTTGCAAAAAAAAAGGAAATGTTTCAGTTTAAACATTAAATATCTTGTCTTTGCAGTCAATTGAATATAAGTTGAAAAGGATTTGCAAATCATTGTATTCTGTTTTTATTTACCATTTACGCAACGTGCCAACTTCACTGGTTTTGTACTTTGATGAATGGTTTTATGATATGTAATGTTGAATTTGCACTCCTGTTTACATGATTCCACAGGTCTTTTGATGTTTGCCATCACTCACATCCTCTACTCCTCTGCCTTTGGAATGAAGCCCATCAATGTGCGTGCAGGCCTGGTGATAACGGGCGTGTCCAGTGCGAGCTACATGCTTCTCTACCCTTACCTGTCCGGCCCCTTCACCTACCTGGTGGCCGTCTACATCGGTCTGATCGGCTTCATGGCCTGGAGGGCAATCGCAGGCCTGCAGCTCGCCAACGACTTGTGGACCTGGACCAAGCTGTCGGCCTGCCTGGGGGCCGTGCTCTTCATGGTGTCCGACCTCACTATAGCTGTTAACAAGTTCTGCTTCCCAGTTCCCCACTCACGTGCCATCATCATGGCGACGTATTACGCCGCCCAGATGCTGATAGCCCTGTCGGCCGTGGAATGCCAGGATGCGGAGGTTGCCAGGAAGAGGATATGAGGGCCCCCTGACCAGGTCCTGACACATACCCAAGCCTCAGCCCTCATCTCCATCGTTACCATAGCAACCGGAGCACCATGGCCCTGTTTGATAGCCCCACCCTTTTGCGACAGTGTTATCTTCAACCTCTCCCTGCAACAGTCCCATCTACCTTTGGATCTTCAAACGCCTAGTGACCATGGGTGTGTGCACGGTAACGTTAACCTTCTCCACAAAGTATTAGGCCTCATCCTTTTATTTGTTTAAGGGGGAGTATGTCACTGGGAACCTTTTATGACACGTGTGAGAGAGAGCAGAGGCATGTGTGGATTTATGTGTTCGATTCACGTACCTCACTTTTGATGCGTCGCCCACAGACGCAAGACACTTAACTTGGTCCATTCAATTCAATATTTGTGATGTTCTGTCATTTTTTATGTTTTCCGGTTAATGTTCAAAGTGGAACGAACCGGCCGACAACCAAGAAGAGTAGCAATCGTGGTATAGCTTTTGCTGTCTCAAAAAAGGGATTTTATTACAGGCTTTCCAACGTTCAGGAATACCCTGCTCGACCGTCTCCCCCTGTAACTAGGGTGCTATTCTTAAAGTTAGGAGCTGTCGTATTAGCTTTAGTTCCTTCCATCCCAATTACAAACAACCATTTGCTTGGTCTGCTAATGAAGATAGAAAGAGAAATAAAGCAAGAAAGTAGGGAAAACAGACTACATCAGCCAGTGTGCACTGAAGCTTTTGTGACTGAGCATATCATCAGCAGGAGAGTGGGTTGTTTGTGGAAGGTAGACTTTTATGAGTTTGCTCAGTCCATGTCATAGCGGAAGGTTCTTCTTACTCCTCTCTGAGAGAAATACTTTAGGAATTCAAACAGGTGGCACTTTTTACCCGTTGTGTAGGCCAGCCTTGGACGTGTACAGAGTAATCATTGTAGATGCTGAAGAAATGTCAGCATTGTTCACTATGAGAGAAAGTCCATGGTGTTCTTTAAACTGATCAGGCAGTCCACGCTGTCATTATGTGAAAGTTGACTGAAAAGAAAGTATATTGTTGATCAATTGTACTGTATGTGTGTGTATTTTAGGGGATTTGGATGGCATTGGCTCAGTTGTGCTGAGGAATTCAAACAAGGCAACTGGCTTTTTTCTACTGCTTAGGCAATAGTTTTGTTTTGATTGCTGTTGTTTTGTTAGTAAACAGGCATGGTAGAGATCGTGATTAAAGAGCAGATGTAGACATCAAAACCGAAAGTAGTCTACTAACTGACAGACCAATTTTGTTAGCAGTTTGTTTTTAATATGTCCCGTCCTTCATCTTTCATACCTGGATACTACTCTTAGATCGGAGTGTCTTATCGAATATACACAAATATTATCTTCAGATGTCTATGTATGCATATGTGCACACGATACTATACACATGTTTGTCTGCATGTGTTGCTGACTCAATGCACACTCTACAACCAGCTGTAGGCCATAAATGCTGTGACCCATCACAGATGGAGTCATCGTTGCAGTACACTACTGGATATTATGGATTAATGTATTCTCTCAGTGCTCTTAAATATGGATCAGTGCTGGTGACCTCCTTCAGTGTTTTATACAATCCTCTAAGCATGTATGGCTGACATTGAGTCTTATAAGGTTATAATAATTGAAAAAAAACAAACAAATAGGAATAAGCAGTTGCCATCGTAAAATCTTCTTTCACTTAACAGGCTATTTTTAAGTTACGTAACACTACATCAGTACCTTGGCTTATGAGTTTATTTGGTTTTGTGATGAAGCTCGTACTCAAAATACGCGTATCTCAAACTAATGTTCTTTATTAAAAAAACAGCACAATTTTGGCTTTTGAAAAGAAAACTAACTTTTTGATAAGAAATATTGTATGAAAACAATGCATTTGAATGTACTACAAACAACTGCAGTAGTTTGATGAAGTTATGTAATAATAATCTACAGCAGACTTCTAGGGTATCTCCTTCGAGCTGATTTTTCTGTCAAACACACCATAAGCAGCTTTTCCATATTTGCGTCGATAAATGTCCTCTGTTTAAAAATAATTACCGGCAGTATCGACTTATTCTGCTTCGGTTTCGTGCACACTAGCAGTGATATGCTCGTATTGCTTTGCCAAATCGACTAATATCTTTCTTTAATTCAATGAATATCATCCCCTTTGCACTCACTTTTTTGTTCCCGTGGTTGAACAAACAAAGTCTAGGTCTTCCAATAGCTTTTACCTAATAATTCGCAACGGTAACTAACGGTGGGGAGACTTTTGCACGCAACTTAAAGCATAACAATTAGCCGAGAGACAGCTTGTATCCCCCACAAACTTGTGAGCTGGGGCACTCGTAACCAGAGGTACCACTCTATCATTAAAAGTCAGTGAACGTAACGCAGCGCAGCAGGTGTATAAATTCTCATTTGGGTGAGAGTTAAGTTGAGCAGTGCTAGCCAATGAGCTTAATGCCATTGGTTGTCAACTCATTGTCCAGCTTAGCTCTACTTCATATATTATCACACAGTCAGACTAGCTAGCATCCGTTACATTAACTTTTCCACTGATAACGTTGAGATGTAAAAACAATGCAACAAATAATTACTGCTGTCAAAATCTGCTTAAACATTTTTTTAGTTTTGGTTATTCGCGATTAATCACAATAAATTCAAACTTTAGATGAATCAACTTTAAAAGAGACTTTAAAAGAGACTTCAATTATTTGACAAAACTGCAATTGAATGTTATTGTCAGAATGTCATACATCATGAACTTTTATAGATGCGCTGGTGATGCGATCCATCGATCACACGTAAATATAAGCTGTACCCACCTCAATTTTTAGATACATTTTATTTTGTATATATTTTGGCCGCACAAGTCTATATGCCACATTAAAACATAAAATATTTACATAGGCGCTTGTGTTCATTCACATATTCAACAAAAGACAATGACTGTAACAGAGCCTACTAGAGCGTGGTCTTTCGGGGCCCATTAGTGTTGGTGAATTACCGTTCCATGTGGGGGCCGTTTCCTTTTTTCATTGTCCGAGTCGATCGTCTTTGGCTTTGGGGCTGTGTCTTGTGCATTCCGTTGTTTCTGCTCCAAAATGAGGGTGATTCCATAATTTGCTAAATGGCTGACTGAATGATTGTGTGAATGTGTTTTAATTTAATGTCAACAATGTCAATGCAATTTCATTGGTCTGATGCAACGGGGCTAAAATAGTTTGCGGCATGTTAAGTGAAGCCTGTGACTCCGAAAAAATACATAAATGAGCAGCAGCCTTGCAAAAAGCGCAGGGTTCAAAGCATGGGGGAAAATGTAGCGGCTTGTAGTTCGTAAATCACGGTAACGGCAAATTAAAATGGGACTTAAATAACTCTCACACAGTGTAAAAGAAGATAACTACCGCAAAACATAAATAACATCTAATCACGAGTGACGGGAAAAGCTGAAGTCCTGTTGCATCTAACGAGTATTTTTTTTCTTTTTCTTTTCTTTTTTTTACTTTTAAAGGCTGCGGAAAAAGCCAGAGAAGAAGCAAAACGGACTGAATTTGAGGTCTCTTTCGGCTGTGATGAAGTGAGGTCAACATTGCAGGTTTCCCTATATGACAATTAGTCTACATGCTTCATTAGTGTTGACAATAACTCCACTAATTATACATAAAATCTCCGTAATTGCAAATAAACACAAGTGAGCATTGCCTACAGTACGTAGTGTTAGGACATATTTGGTTATCTCTACAGTGAAATGATATGCTGGAGTATGCAAAACAAACTGCAATGGAAAAAGAAAACGACCCATTAATACACAAATGTTTTCATGCTGTCACATGTTATCTGCAGGCAGATCATTGACGACATTTACACTGCAGGCCAAAGTGGACCAAATCAGATTTTTTTTAAATCAGATTTTTCTTCCAGCTGGCTGCTTCGTTTACAAGTAGAATGTGATTTTTTATCAGATTCAGTGTCCAGTGTAAACGGAGCTATAGTTTTTTTCACTTGGCTGACAACAATTGTGGTAGAAATGAATGAAGACTCCATTTCTGCCCGAAGCACGCTTGTTTGTATTTCTGCTTTTGACCCGTCAGCGTGACCACTTGTCGTTTCAATCTGTCCATCCAGCATTACAGCTCATACACTCACTCGCCATCTTCCTCGTCCATGCTCGTTTTGTCCCGAGCCTCGGGTCCAGGAAGCACAATAGAAAACGGAAGATGGAGTCAAGCAGTCTTACTCATCTGCACCATGTAGGCATTTTATGTAAGCAGCCCCCTTTTGGTTGCCAAATAAAGGCATAAGGAGCGTCAGAGAAGAACTCTTTCTCCGGTTATTTTTGTTGGGCAACCCACACTCCAGAAAGTTCCCACTACTATGCATGCTGAAGTCAGAAGGCTGTAAGTTATCGTTCCTATCATACCGCTGTACAGCACGAGTAACCAAAGCTAACTCTTGTATCATTTAGTATCATTTTTCCCATTTTATGTTTGTCCTACTGTTGACTGACAGATGTTGACTGCTAATGTTGCTGGAATAAGATGAGGGGGTGAAATATGACACAGGAGAACGCGCCCTCTGCTTCAGCCTCCCAACAGATGGCAGACGGGTCCGTCACTTTACCTCAATCCGTCAACAGTCCTGTTGTTGTTGTGAGCTTTGTGCGAGCAGACAAAGAGGACCTGAAAGAGGTGCGGGAGGGCATTTGGGTCTGTCCAGGCTGGCCAGTAATGATCCAGAACCAGTAGCTGGTGTAGTATAGAAGTACAGGTTTTTTTCATGCACCTTCTTGTCGCTCTTTGTCGTTTTTAAAGTGTCCGTTAAAACACTTTGGTTCAGAGTATGGATCAACCACGCTTCTCTACAATTTGAAAGTGGAGACTTTGGCATTCTTGTATTCGAAGACTTTTAAAGTGTACAATAGGGCTGCAACGATTAATCGATTAAAAGGGTCATGTGATGCAAAATCAATTTTTCTTACCTGTTTGCACCTGTTTTAGTGTATTTGGGATCCCTATAACTCCCCAAAATGTAATTCCAAACCATGGCGGCTTGACAGACGTAGGCTTAGGTTCCATGATATATTTTTATTATTATTATTATCATTATTGCACACATAATAAGTGACATTTTTATGTTGATTTGGTGCATTTATTAAAAGAAAAAATAATCAATCAATCAAAGTTTATTTATATAGCCCTTAATCACAAGTGTCTCAAAGGGCTGCAAAACGACACATCCTCGGCTCAGATCCCACATCAGGGTAAAGAAAAAACTCAACCCAATGGGATACAATGAGAAAATACGCATTGAGGTTATAAAGTGGTTTATCCGATTACTCAATTAATCAAACAAAGTCATTGATAGATTACTTGATTACTAAATTAATCAACTTCTGCAGCCCTACGGTACAATTAAAGCAAATTGTTCATTGAAGACCCAACTTTTGCTTCAAAGGTGTTTTTTAATGTGACGATTGAGTGTCTGTGACCTGGAAATGTCTGAAGAAAGTGAAGAAAAACTGCAAGATGTTGTGTTAAGACGGGTGTTGTCAACATGTGGGGCAGATCCTCACCTGGGCGACGTCAGGGAGGGTATTATTGGGGCGGCATAGCTCGGTTGGTAGAGTGGCCGTGCCAGCAATTTGAGGGTTGCAGGTTCGATTCCCGCTTCCGCCATCCTAGTCACTGCTGTTGTGTCCTTGGGCAAGACACTTTACCCACCTGCTCCCAGTGCCACCCACACTGGTTTAAATGTAACTATTGGGTTTTACTATGTAAAGCGCTTTGAGTCACTAGAGAAAAGCGCTACATAAATATAATTAACTTCACTTCACTTATTATGATGGGACACACTGTAAAGTTTTAGACTATGCTCCAAGTTATTTTAGAATCTTGGCCACATGAATAATTTTCACTATTAAAAAACAATGTCAATTGAAGTGAATTATATTTATATAGCGCTTTTTCTCAAGTGAATCAAAAAGCTTTACATTGACAAACCCATTATCTACATTTAAGCTACCCTTACACCAGTGTGGGTGGCACTGGGAGCGAGGTGGGTCACAAAAACAGTGATTAGGATGGCGGAAGCTGGATTTGAACCAGGTAAACCTCAAGTTCCTGGCCGTCCGCTCTACCATTTGAGCCACATTGCACCCCCATGGAAGATTGTTTTTGATTAAAATTGCTGACACAACGTCTTACAGTCTTTTGCCACTTTATTGTGTACTAAAAAACTAATTTACCACAACAATTACCCACAATGTACTGACTGACTTTATGAAAAAACAAAATAATCCAATTACTCTCCTTCAAAAGGTAATCAGAATATACAATGTGCTGCTATGATGATGTAACTAACAATTGTAGTATTCAGATGAAAAGTTACAAATATTTTAACTAATAATGATTGTTGAAGCACAACAAATGAATGCATTTTATTTTATTTTATTGCATTTATTTTCCTAGAGGTCTTTCAAAGCTGTCAGTGTTGAGTTTTTTTGTTTTGCAAATAAGCAGCATTTCACTCATGGGAACATTGTTTTCCACATGTATCTTTTAATTGTATTTAATTAAACAAAGTGTTTACCTATATTTCCATGCCCTATAGTTTCTTTCATTGTCCTTGATTTTCATTTGTGATTTCTTTTTTTCAAATTTGTATAGACGAACATGTTTCGTTGTTGTAGTGAAAACTGCTATGAATGTGAATGTCTAGTAAATAAACGCAATCACAATGCAACTTCAACAATCAACGTGTTTCCTTCTGTCTGAGGCAAAGTCCCGCAATCAGAATGTCAGCGGGTATTCATCACCGTTTGTGAGTGTCAGCTTCCTGATTTATAAATTAAATACAGTACTCACAATCATATTGAATAAATCGGTGTTCCTCAAGGATCCGTCCCTGGTCCCGTACTCTTTTCACTGTATATTAAGGATCTGCCTGATATGTTAAGAGTTTAAAATACAGAATGTATGCGATGATGCTGTCATCTTTACTCATTGTAATGATACTAAGAACATTTCTTTGAAGCTAAGAAGTGCACTGTATACAACTAATTTAGCTAAATAACACATGTCTGTTGTTAAAGGTGCCATATGTAATAATGTGGCCAGAAATGGTACTGCAATCACGGTCAAAATTCTGTAGTACTCTCCATCTCTCCCTGACTGAGGTTGCCAGAAATGCAGCCGAATCCAGCTCCATCGACTAGGCCGGTGTTTTTCAACCACTGTGCCATGGCACACTAGTGTGCCGTGGGAGATTATCTAATTTCACCTATTTGGGTTACAAATATTTTTTGCAAAAACCAGTAATTATAGTCTGCAAATGATGTGTTGTTGTTGAGTGTCGATGCTGTCTAGAACTCGGCAGAGTAACCGTGTAATACTCTTCCATATCAGTAGGTGGCAGCAGATAGCTAAAGTCGGAAACAGCGGGAGGCAGCGTGCAGGTAAAAATGTGTCTAATGCTTGAACCAAAAATAAACAAAAGGTGAGTGCCCCTAAGAAAAGGCATTGAAGCTTAAGGAAGGCTATGCAGAACGAAACTAAAACTGAACTGGCTACAAAGTAAACAAAAACAGAATGCTGGACGACAGCAAAAACTTACTGTGAGGGCATAGACGGCGTCCACAAAGTACATCCCAACATGACATGACAATCAACAATGTCCCCAAAAAGAAGGATAAAAACGACTGAAATGAAAGGAAGGAAGACATGAAACTGCTACAGGAAAATACCAAAAAAAGAGAAAAAGCCACCAAAATAGGAGCGCAAGACAAGAACTAAAACACTACACACAGGAAAACAGCAAAAAAGTCAAATTAAGTCAGGGTGTGATGTGACAGGTGGTGACAGTACACCTACTTTGAGACAAGAGCTATATTGATGCATGCTTGGTTATGCTTTGAAGTTGTCACAATTTACTTAGATGTGAAACAGAGGAACCCAAGGATGCAGATGGATTTGTGAGTAAATAGTTCTTTACTTAAACAAAGAAGCGATCACAACAATGATCCAAAAATATAATATAACAAAAAGCGACGGTGCGAAAAAAGAGAACACAAAAAGAGCACCGTGACAAAAAGAACAAAAGCTAATATACAAACTAAACAAGCTTTGGGTCGAAGTTGCAAGACGTGCAAACTATCAACGAACATACCAAGCTGGATGGCACTGGAAATAGCCAAGATGGAATGTAGCAAAAAATACAAGGAGCATAGGCGTCTTCATACGAACAGAGTCACGAAGTGGAATAGCAGAGTGCCATCCAGCTGGCCAGGTGCTGCTTAAGTAGTGCTGGTGAGATTAGACACAGCTGTGCAAGTCTTGCAGCTCCGCCCACAGGAAGACACAGGAACTCTGAGGAAGACAAGAAGTAAGAGCCAGGTCTGCTGCACCAAGGGAAAACTGAGCATACAAACCACAAGGTGGCAGCAGGCGGTGACAGTATTCCCCCCTAATCAACGGACGCCACCTGGCGGACCTCCTGGTTTACCGGGAAATCTATGATAAAAATCAGAAATTAGGGATTTATCAATTATAAGGGAACGTGAAATCCAGGAGCGATCCTCTGGGGGGTAACCCTCCCAGTCGATCAGAAACTGCACACCCCTGCCTCGCCTCCTAGCGTCCAGAATGGTGTTGACCGTGAAGGCTGGATGACCCTCCACCTGCTGAGGAGCAGGGGGAGACACGGATGGAGGACAAAGGTCGCTCGACTCGACGGGCTTTAGGCGGGAAACATGGTAAACAGGATATGACTTGAAGGACTTGGGTACCTTGAGTCGAGCTGTGACGGGAGTTATCATCCGCTCCACCTCATATGGTCCGATGAATTTTGGTGCCAGTTTCTTCGACTCTCCTGGTAGTGTAATGTCTTTTGATGATAGCCAAACCCTCTGGCCAGGTTTGTAGTCGGGAGATGGTCTGCGATGGCGATTAGCCATGGTCTGGTTCCGTTTGGCTGTCCGCGACAAGGCAGCACGGGTATCACGCCACACATGGTGCACACGGCGCAGGAAGGCAGTCACGGAGGGAACAGTGGACTCGATCTCTTGAGAGGAGAAGATAGGAGGTTGGAAGCCATGCACCACATGGAAAGGGGACAAGCCGGTAGATGAACAGATTAGGGTGTTACGGGCATACTCCACCCATGGGAGATAGGTAGACCACAATGATGGATGCTGGTGACACACGCATCTCAGGGCCGCCCCTAGGTCCTGATTGGCTCTTTCCGATTGTCCATTCGATTGTGGGTGGTACCCTGATGACAAACTGACAGTGGCTCCTAACAAGTTGCAGAAAGCTTTCCATGTAGCGGATGAAAATTGAGGACCTCTGTCTGACACCACATCCATGGGGATCCCATGAAGTCGAACCACATGGTTTACCAGAAGCTTGGCGGTCTCCAGGGAGGAGGGAAGTCTACGGAGGGGGATAAAATGCGTGAATTTAGAAAATCTGTCGACTATGGTGAGGATGACAGAAAACCCCCTGGAGATGGGTAGACCTGTGACAAAGTCCAGAGCAATGTGCGACCATGGGCGAGAGGGGATGGGAAGGGGCTGCAGCAACCCCGCAGGAGCTTGATGGGAAGTCTTGCTTCTGGCGCAGACGGGGCATGCAGCCACAAACTTCTTAGTATCAGTGTGAACGGTAGGCCACCAGAACCGCTGAGTGAGCAGGAACTCAGTGCGTCTGGCACCTGGGTGGCAAGCAATCTTGGAAGTGTGAGCCCACGACAAGACCTCTGGACGGAGGGTTCTCGGTACAAAAAGGCGACCAGGAGGACATCCAGCAGGGGATGGGGAGTCCTTGATAGCCTCCGACACCCGTCTCTCCACCTCCCATTGTACTGCGCCCAGAATCCGGGACTGAGGAAGGATAGTCTCTGGGGGAGTGTCTTCTGTAGAAGGAGAGAACATCCTCGACAAGGCGTCAGGTTTACCATTGAGTGAGCCCGGGCGAAAAGTGATACAAAAGTCAAACCTTGTAAGGAACAGGGACCACCGAGCCTGGCGGGGATTGAGGCGTTGGGCAGAGCGGAGGTAGGCTAGGTTACGATGATCAGTATAAATGATAAAGGGGTGTTTTGCACCCTCAAGCCAGTGCCTCCATTCTTGAAGGGCGAGGACCACTGCAAGAAGCTCTCGGTTCCCAATGTCATAGTTCTTCTCTGCAGGCGAAAGGCGTTTGGAGAAGAAGGCGCAGGGGTGCAACTTCTGATCAGAACTGGAGTGCTGGGACAAAACAGCCCCTACCCCAGTGTCAGATGCGTCCACCTCAACAAAAAATGGGAGATCAGGATTAGCGTGAACTAACACAGGAGCTGAGGTAAAGAGGCATTTAAGGCGTCGAAAAGCCTGGTCAGCCTCCGAAGACCACACGAAAAGAACCTTGGAGGACGTTAATTTATTTAAAGGTTGGGCTACTTTGCTGAAATCTCTAATAAAACGTCGGTAAAAATTAGCAAACCCCAGAAACCTCTGCAGCAGCTTCCTGGAGGACGGCGTAGGCCAGTCTACAACCGCTTGGATCTTAGCTGGGTCTGGCTTAACCTGCCCCCTCTCCACAATCAACCCCAAAAACGACACTGTGGGAGAATGAAAGGTGCACTTTTGGGGTTTGACGAATAATCGGTTCTCCAAAAGTCTCTGCAAAACCAAACGGACATGCTGATGATGTAAATCAATGGAGCGTGAAAAAATAAGTATATCATCCAAGTAGACTACCACGAAACGGCCTATCATGTCACGGAGGACATCATTAATTAAACACTGGAACACGCCGGGAGCATTAGTGAGGCCGAACGGCATAACGCAATACTCAAAGTGGCCAAGAGGGGTGTTAAAAGCAGTCTTCCATTCATCACCTTCACGAATACGCACGAGGTGATACGCATTGCGTAGATCCAATTTAGTAAATACTACTGCCCCATGCAACGGAGCAAACGAAGACTCCAGTAGTGGAAGAGGGTATTTATTTTTAATTGTAATTTTGTTCAGAGCTCGGTAGTCAATACAGGGTCGTAACCCACCATCCTTCTTTTTGACAAAGAAAAACCCTGCCGCCACAGGAGCGGAAGAGGGACGAATGTGTCCGGCAGTGAGAGAAGAGGAAATGTATTCCTCCATAGCCTGCTGTTCGGGACGCGAAATATTATACAGCCGCGAAGAAGGTAGTGGCGACCCTGGAAGAAGGTCAATGGCACAGTCATACGGGCGGTGGGGGGGTAGCGTCGTAGCCCGGTCTTTACAAAAAACCTCACTAAGGGAATGATATTCCTCAGGAATCTGCGCGAGATCAGGTGGCTGAAGAGTAGGAAGAGTGACAAGGTTAGCCGGAGACGAAGCGGAGCGCAAACAGTGGCTATGACAAAAAATACTCCAATTGGTAATTTTACAAGTGGTCCAATCAATGCTTGGACTGTGACGTCGCAACCATGGAAGTCCAAGAACTAAGGGCGCCGAACGAGAAGGCATTATAAACAATTTAACCTCCTCACGGTGATTACCAGAAATAAGGAGGGATGTGGCATGTGTCTGATGAGTAATATTAGCCAGGTGACGCCCGTCAAGTGAGCTAACATTCTTAATACGATCAATCCCCACAGTAGGAATCTTTAGAGATTCCACAAGACCACTGTCAATAATGTTTTCATCAGCCCCTGAGTCAATAAGTGCCTTAATAGGACAAGAACCCCCCGCCCATGACAGAGTACCTTCAACTTGAAGTCTTCCCACGAGTGAGGAAGCAGACGTCACCACAGGAGCAGGCGGCAAAGTTGGTAATCTTCCCTGCGGAAGGTCTCGTGTGGACGCGGAACGGCCCCCAGTAGGCCGCGCAGGACAGCGAACAACGACGTGGTCCGCAGCTCCGCAGTACAGGCACAGCCGCAATCTCAGCCGACGACTCCTCTCTGCAGACGACAGGCGACTTCCACCCAGCTGCATAGGAATGGACCCCTCTAGCCCCTCCTCCGGGGCACTGCAGTCAGAAGGCGGAAGCGACGAAACCTGAGGCTTGGATGTTGATCGTGTGGAACAGGTAGATGACTGCCATCTGGTGGACGGAGGATCCACCCCCTTCTGGGCGTGTCGCTCTCGTAGGCGGTTGTCCAATCGGATGGCGAGTGAGATGAGCTCCTCGAGGGTCTGGGTCTCGTCGCGGGCAGCCAGCTCGTCTTGGATCTGGGAGTTAAGGCTAGCCAGGAATATTCCCCGCAAAGCTCTCTCCCCCCAGCCACTCTCCGCCCCCAGGATTCGGAAGGAGATTGAGTGGTCCGCGACAGAGGAGGACCCCTGGCGTGTAGCGAGGAGGCGGCTGCCTGCCTCTCGTTCCCTCACGGGGTGGTCAAAGACGCTGCGCAACTCAGCGGAAAATAGGGGTAAGCTGGAACGAAGTCCGGGTCTACTCTCACACACCTCCATAGCCCAGCTAGCTGCTCTTCCAGCCAGTAAACTTAGTATATATGCCACACGGGCGGAGTCTGTTGTGTATGTGTGAGGCTGCTGTGCAAAAACTAAAGAGCATTGATATAAAAAAAGTCTGCATTGTCCAAAGTCTCCCTCATACCTGGGCGGATGTGGTATGCTGGGCTCCCGGGTAGGAAAACCCGATGTCGAGGGCATGGGGTAAGAAGAAGCTGCAGGTTGAGCAGCCTCCGAGTCTGGGAGCGGGTGGGGGACAAACAGGCGTGTATGCATCTCCTGCACAAGTGTGGTCAGGTTTAACAAAGCTTGTTCGTGATCACTTATTCGCTGGCCATGAGCCCTGAGGGCCAGCTGAATCTGATTCTCATCTGCGGGTTCCATAATTGACTCGGCTATTCTGTCACTATTTACTTAGATGTGAAACAGAGGAACCCAAGGATGCAGATGGATTTGTGAGTAAATAGTTCTTTACTTAAACAAAGAAGCGATCACAACAATGATCCAAAAATATAATATAACAAAAAGCGACGGTGCGAAAAAAGAGAACACAAAAAGAGCACCGTGACAAAAAGAACAAAAGCTAATATACAAACTAAACAAGCTTTGGGTCGAAGTTGCAAGACGTGCAAACTATCAACGAACATACCAAGCTGGATGGCACTGGAAATAGCCAAGATGGAATGTAGCAAAAAATACAAGGAGCATAGGCGTCTTCATACGAACAGAGTCACGAAGTGGAATAGCCGAGTGCCATCCAGCTGCTGCTTAAGTAGTGCTGGTGAGATTAGACACAGCTGTGCAAGTCTTGCAGCTCCGCCCACAGGAAGACACAGGAACTCTGAGGAAGACAAGAAGTAAGAGCCAGGTCTGCTGCACCAAGGGAAAACTGAGCATACAAACCACAAGGTGGCAGCAGGCGGTGACAGAAGTCATATCCAACAACTGCGACAACGACTTTTTACTGTCAACTGAGTTTCATTTTTTAATTATGTCTGCTGGTGGTGTGCCTCTGCATTTTTTCAACGCAAAAAATTTGCCTTGGCACAAAAAAGGTTGAAAAACACTGGACTAGGGTACTCCAAGGAACTTCAAATTTCCACGGCCTCTTACTAGGGGTTGAGGTGCTGGGACCATAATAGCTGAATAGACAAGCAAGACAAGAACTAAAACACTACACACAGGAAAACAGCAAAAAAGTCCAATTAAGTCAGGGTGTGATGTGACAGGTGGTGACAGTACACCTACTTTGAGACAAGAGCTATATTGATGCATGCTTGGTTATGCTTTGAAGTCATATCCAACAACTGCGACAACGACTTTTTACTGTCAACTGAGTTTCATTTTTTAATTATGTCTGCTGGTGGTGTGCCTCTGCATTTTTTCAACGCAAAAAATTTGCCTTGGCACAAAAAAGGTTGAAAAACACTGGACTAGGGTACTCCAAGGAACTTCAAATTTCCACGGCCTCTTACTAGGGGTTGAGGTGCTGGGACCATAATAGCTGAATAGACAAGCGTTTTGTCAATAACAAATCTCTAACCAACACATTTTACACAGAATTAGGCTATTTTCAGGAAGAAGTATGTCATGCCTGCGTACAATATCACAACAAATGGCAATCATATGGTTATTGTCAGTACTATCAGAACTAAAACGAACTACAACCAACACTAGCAATGGTTATACTGGTGAAACTAAAGAGGAGACATTTTACCAAGGTATCCCGCCATCAGTGTGTGAATGTGTGTGTGTGAATGGGTGAATGTGGAAAATAGTGTCAAAGCGCTTTGAGTTCCTTAAAAAGGTAGAAAAGCGCTATACAAGTACGACCCATTTATCATTTACCATATAGGCTACACGAATGAGGAATTATTTTATCATGTTTGGCTGTCTCTGTACGTTCCACATTGCCATGATGACAGCCGTGCTAATGTTGGAACCCATTTCCTCAGCGTATCATCATATTGAGAACCAAATAGGCACTGACACCTGTCAATTTGAATACGCATCGACATATAGGCTAACGGGCATATATATTTCCCCCGTTAGCCTATACGTCGATGTGTCTTTGACTGGGCTAGCATTACCCTAGGAGCGAAGCACCATCACACTAAGCATTCGTTGCACGAACATATCAGCTTTCTTAGTTAAGATCATAGACTGTATTGGACAATATAGTTTACATACGAAATGTCCATTTCCATTTATTACAAGTAAGAAGAAAACGTAAATGCGTACTTACCTATCAAGGAGGAAATTATCAAGTTTGGCGTCCGATGAAGAAATCTTCCCCGCCTTCAGTCGTCTCCATCTTTCAAAGGCATCCCCGATACATATCCTCAATTTGTTCATGGCTTTGTCATGAATAAGTTGAAAATCGTAACGACGCCTTTTAGATTTATTAAGGTCTGACATGTTTAGTAACTTTACCAGTGGCAGTAGCTGGACGAAAATGGCGGTGCGTAACTGGCAACGTGGATGTGACGCACTCACAGACTTTCTAATTGGTCAAACGGTAGAGGGCGGGACATCAAAATTAAAACAATAACAATATTTCGGGGCAGTAAATCTAATTTTGAAATTAGCATACCCCGGCTGAACTATTGTTATCAGTTATGAAGGTATTCGAAAAGAACATGATTTATTAATGCCTTTTGACATATCAGGGCCATTTAATGATGACTTGACAATAAATTATTACATATGGCTCCTTTAAATGTGTCACGACTTGGTCCGGGGTGTTTGCTTTTCCAGGATGCAACGGAAAGTTGGCTCGTGCGAGACGGGAATGGAGGTACATGATTTATTTAATATATCAAAAAAGGAATAAATGAAAGCGCGCACAATGGCGGAGAATAAACTATGAAAAAACAAAAAGACTATAAACATGGAACCAAAACTTACTGTGACAAGGGACATGAAGCAGGATCATAGAGGAGTGTGCAGAAGCATATATGGGGTGCGGTATGGGGTGCGAGGTCGTCAGAAAAACAAACTGAAAAACACTGAACTTAAATACTACAGACATGATTAACGAAAACAGGTGCGTGACTCAAGACGTGAAACAGGTGCGTGACGTGACAGGTGAAAACTAATGGTTGCTATTGTGACAAGACAAGGGAGTGAAAAGCCAGAAACTAAACAAAACATGACTTAAAACAAAACATGATTACACAAACATGACAGAGCCCCTCCCTTAAGGACAGATACCAGATGTCCATAAAAATTAACAAGAGTCATGGGAGGGCGGGAGGGGGACATGGCGGTGGGTCGCCAGACCACGTGTCCCCGTATCCACCGGGGCAGAGTTAGGTGGCGGCGGCGAGTGGAACGCCGCTGCAGCAGGCGAGGCGGGCGCCCAGGGAATGGCCACATTCGTGGCCGACTGGGAGGTGGGCGCACTTGGCGTGGCGGGCGACCAGGTAGCGGCCATATCCATAGCCGACGAGGAGGCAGGCGCGTCGTCAACTTGGCAGGCGTGGCAGCTCGGCGTGGCAAGTCAGGCGGCGAAGCTCGGCGTGACGCGTCCAGCGGCGAAGCTCGGCGTGACGCGTCCAGCGGCGAAGCTCGGCGTGGGTCTTGGTCTTGGTGTGGGTCTTGGCATGGCGGGTCTTGGTCTTGGTGTGGGTCTTGGTCTTGGTGTGGGTCTTGGCATGGCGGGTCTTGGTCTTGGTGTGGGTCTTGGTCTTGGTGTGGGTCTTGATCTTGGTCTTGGTGTGGGTCTTGGTCTTGGTGTGGGTCTTGGTCTTGGCATGGCGAGTCTTGGTCTTGGCATGGCGAGTCTTGGTCTTGGCATGGCGAGTCTTGGTCTTGGCATGGCGAGTCTTGGTCTTGGCATGGCGGGTCTTGGTCTTGGCATGGCAGGTCTTGGTCTTGGTCTTGGCATGGCGGGTCTTGGTCTTGGCATGGCGGGTCTTGGTCTTGGTCTTGGCATGGCGGGTCTTGGTCTTGGCATGGCGGGTCTTGGTCTTGGCATGGCGGGTCTTGGTCTTGGCATGGCGGGTCTTGGTCTTGGCATGGCGGGTCTTGGTATAGCGGGTCTTGGTCTTGGTATGGCGGGTCTTGGTCTTGGTCTTGGTCTTGGCATGGCGGGTCTTGGTCTTGGTCTTGGCATGGCGGGTCTTGGTCTTGGTCTTGGCATGGCGGGTCTTGGTCTTGGTCTTGGCATGGCGGGTCTTGGTCTTGGCATGGCGGGTCTTGGCGTCGTGAAGCTGCGACTGGCGGCACTTGGCGTCGTGGAGCTGCGACTGGCGGCACTTGGCGTCGTGGAGCTGCGACTGGCGGCACTTGGCGTCGTGGAGCTGCGACTGGCGGCACTTGGCGTCGTGGAGCTGCGACTGGCGGCACTTGGCGTCGTGGAGCTGCGACTGGCGGCACTTGGCGTCGTGGAGCTGCGACTGGCGGCATTTGGCGTCGTGGAGCTGGTACCGGAGCTTGGCGTCGTGGAGCTGGTACCGGAGCTTGGCGTCGTGGAGCTGGTACCGGAGCTTGGCGAGGAACTTGGCATGGTGGAGCTGGTGCGGCAACAGGTGCTAGCCTTGGTGCAGGTGGAGGTGGCCTAGCTGGGGGTTGCGGCTTGGCAGGTCGGAAGACTGGTGAGGGCGGTCGTGCTGGAGGCTGTGGCTTGGCAGGTCGGTAGACTGGTGGTGGCGGCCGTGAGGGAGGCTGTGGCTTGGCATGGTGATGCCGAGCCACCCCACCAACACAGCTCCCGACCCCAGCCCCCCCCTCAAGGGGCGGATACCAGACGCGCTCCCTGCGGTCTGGAACTCTCTGTAGGGGTGGGCGGGGGAGGGCAGAAATGTCCCCTTTATTTTGGCCAAATTGTTTTTTTTTTTTATCCCCCACCTGGGGTTGTGTGGGTGGTAAAAAAGAAAAAAATTGTGACGGGGGCGGGACTTGAGTCTTGGGGGGTGGGGCATGAGTCTTGGGGGGCGGGGCATGAAATTGGGATGGCTGTGACTGACTAGACCTGATTTCTAAAAACATGTTTTGATAATGCTTTATCAAAGACATGGCAGAGTTTTTAGCTGGAGGCGGGTGATTTAAAGAAAAAGTATTGAAACAAAAATCCTGATCTGTGATGTCATCATGGGGAAGCCGGGCAGACTGCTGCTTGCTTCCGCCCGGAGGGGGCGGGGCTTGTGGGAGCGGCGTGTCCTGCTGGCTCGAGGAAGTTTTTCCCCGTCCTTGGCGACGTTTCCGGGACGGGAGCGACGCGCCGATCGGCACCAGCTTGCCTTCATTCCCCCACATCATCCCCCTGCGCTCCCTGGGGGGAAAGCGCAGCGTCTCTGCCTCCATGGCGCGCAGCACCTCCCAAGAAGCTTCGTCCTGAATGTCCAACTCGGCCAATTTAGGTGCGGAAAAGCGGGTCTGCTGACGACCTACTGTCACGACTTGGTCCGGGGTGTTTGCTTTTCCAGGATGCAACGGAAAGTTGGCTCGTGCGAGACGGGAATGGAGGTACATGATTTATTTAATATATCAAAAAAGGAATAAATGAAAGCGCGCACAATGGCGGAGAATAAACTATGAAAAAACAAAAAGACTATAAACATGGAACCAAAACTTACTGTGACAAGGGACATGAAGCAGGATCATAGAGGAGTGTGCAGAAGCATATATGGGGTGCGGTATGGGGTGCGAGGTCGTCAGAAAAACAAACTGAAAAACACTGAACTTAAATACTACAGACATGATTAACGAAAACAGGTGCGTGACTCAAGACGTGAAACAGGTGCGTGATGTGACAGGTGAAAACTAATGGTTGCTATGGTGACAAGACAAGGGAGTGAAAAGCCAGAAACTAAACAAAACATGACTTAAAACAAAACATGATTACACAAACATGACAAAATGCAACAACAATAAAACAATATTCATGATGTTCAGCAAGCGACGAGTAGATATTAAAAGGTCCAATGTGTTTTTGGGCAGGTTGGAACTTGAACTAGTCACTCCGTTTAAATACCTAGGAGTTATTCTGGACCGTTTTTTGTCCTTTGAGAAACACATTAAAAAGACGGGAACACAAAATCCGGCCCTTTTCAATAGATACACTCGCTGTATAGTCTTCCAATCAGGGTGAGCGCCACACTTGTTACATTCAAGGTAAAACCAACAGCATTATTACAAGTAAACAGAAAATGCAAACATTTTTAACCTTTTTCAAAACTGTAGCTGTATAATTGTCTTTTTATTGTATTTTGCTGTTGTGTCAATCTGTTTCAATTTTGAGTGATGATCATCCTTGCTATAATCTGGCACATTTACACAACATTTGATGTGTTATTGTGTTCATGACTGTGCATTGTCCCATTTAAATATATTAACACACAACTCCAGTTTGGTGACTGCATGCTGTTGTCTGGCTGCGGTGGGAAACTTTCCAGAAGGCCACCCGGACTTCTCCCTATGAAGTTCTTTCTTCCTCTTTTTCCGCTTCCATTCGTCTGGTTTCTCCGGGCCCTGCCAGTTCTCTCCAAATGTGCTTCATTCACTCACTGCCAAGCTTGTATCGTCAAAGAGCTCTGTTCTTCTTACGAAACGTCAATGTACGATCCTATCTCAGAACTCGGTCAGAAAACTGACACTTATTCTGAAAGGTCACAGAAAAAGGATTGAAAATGCGTGAAAATAGCATAAATTAAGTTAAAAATATATTGTAAGCTGCTCTAGTAAACTTAATTCATAAATTTAAGACGGATCCAATACTGATACTACCCTTGGGAGCGATTGTATCGATATTTGGATTGATCCACTCATCCCTTAAAGGCCTACTGAAATGCGATTTTCTTATTTAAATGGGGATAGCAGGTCCATTCTATGTGTCATACTTGATCATTTCGCGATGTTGCCATATTTTTGCTGAAAGGATTTAGTAGAGAACATCGACGATAAAGTTCGCAACTTTTGGTCGCTGATAAAAAAGCCTTGCCTGTACCGGAAGTAGCAGACGAGTAGCGTGTTGTCACAGGTTGTGGAGCTCCTCACATCTGCACATTGTTTACAATCATGGCCACCAGCAGCGAGAGCGATTCGGACCGAGAAAGCGACGATTTCCCCATTAATTTGAGCAAAGATGAAAGATTCGTGGATGAGGAAAGTGAGAGTGAAGGACTAGAGGGCAGTGGGAGCGATTCAGATAGGGAAGATGCTGTGAGAGGCGGGTGGGACCTGATATTCAGCTGGGAATGACTAAAACAGTAAATAAACACAAGACATATAAATACTCTATTAGCCACAACACAACCAGGCTTATATTTAATATGCCACAAATTAATCCCGCATAACAAACACCTCCCCCCTCCCGTCCATATAACCCGCCAATACAACTCAAACACCTGCACAACACACTCAATCCCACAGCCCAAAGTACCGTTCACCTCCCCAAAGTTCATACAGCACATATATTTCCCCAAAGTCCCCAAAGTTACGTACGTGACATGCACATAGCGGCACGCATGTACGGGCAAGCGATCAAATGTTTGGAAGCCGCAGCTACATGCATACTCACGGTACCGCCTCTGCATATCCAACTCAAAGTCCTCCTGGTAAGAGTCTCTGTTGTCCCAGTTCTCCACAGGCCAATGGTAAAGCTTGACTGTCATCTTCCGGGAATGTAAACAATGAAACACCGGCTGTGTTATCCAGCACAACAGTCAGGGTGTGCATTCTACGGCGGGGGTGCGTTATCCGGCACAACACCTGCCGCAATACACCGCTTCCCACCTACAGCTTTCTTCTTTGCTGTCTCCATTGTTCATTGAACAAATTGCAAAAGATTCACCAACACAGATGTCCAGAATACTGTGGAATTTTGCGATGAAAACAGACGACTTAATAACTGGCCACCATGCTGTCCCAAAATGTCCTCTACAATCCGTGACGTCACGTGCAGGCGTCATCACACCGAGACGTTTTCAGCAGGATATTTCGCGCGAAATTTAAAATTGCACTTTAGTAAGCTAACCCGGCCGTATTGGCATGTGTTGCAATGTTAAGATTTCATCATTGATATATAAACTATCAGACTGCGTGGTCGGTAGTAGTGGGTTTCAGTAGGCCTTTAATACACAGAGCATAATGAGTGCCATAAGTAGCTTCCACATGACCGAATGTTCTCCTTGTGTATTTTTTTGCTACTGAAAATGAATCTAGCAGTAATTTCCCATAATATCAATTAGTTTTTGAGTAATCGGTAGATAACTAACTACTTCGAACGCCCCCTTTCCTTCGCCAGACTCGATATGCCGCCCCTCTTGGTGTGACGTCATCTACAGAACTGGAGCCCGTAGAGACAGTGTGGATAAAGGCATGTAAAACTATTATTTTGATCACTTCATTGCATGTTTTTGTCGCACTGGTCCATGATTTCTTTCAAGCTCATATGGTTAACATTATTAACAAAAACATAAATATTAGATAATCACCATTTCCGGATTTTCCTGTTCTTCCATCTCTTCCTGAGACACCATAGCCTACGTTTCCTCATGCTCTTTCAGCGTTTCCTCAAGCATCAGTAAAAGAGGACTCAAAAAAGAATACTAGCAGAGCATCTTCTTTTTCTGTCATTTCTAAGCTGCTTTTTTATCTTGGTTTCCCCGCAGGTTCGGACTCGGCCTTTCTCCCATCGAGGGTGCTTCTAATTTTTGGGATCACATTTGGCTTGAGACCAAAATTCTTCTTTGAAATCAGAGTCATTAAAATGATCACTGCAAATTGCGCTCCTCTTGCTTGGTTCGTCCCATTTTGTGCGAGTCAATTTGACTGGCGAGGTTTATTCTTTCATCATATTCCCATCATTTGGAAATGTGTGCAAAGAAGGGGCTGACCCCTAGGGCAACAATGCATCTCGCAGACATATTTGATAACTCCTTCAAATGTTGCGTCAAAACCACATGATTGGGGATAAAGATAAAGATGCTACCAAAACTTATACCACACAGTATTAAATGACCTCCAGTCTTCTGTAGGTGACGCCAGCTGGCTGATGCAGGCCCGCCCACATTTTGGAGCTAAAAGTGGATGTTCCAAATTGTGCCAAAACTTGTTAGAAAACATCTATTTTGGGGGGAATTTCAATCAATCAATCAATGTTTATTTATATAGACCTAAATCACGAGTGTCTCAAAGGGCTGCACAAGCCACAACGACATCCTCGTCTCAGATCCCACATCAGGGCAAGGAAAAACTCAACCCAATGGGACAATGAGAAACCTTGGAGGGGACTACAGATGTGGGGACCCACATCTTAAGTGCACAGGAAGCCAGTGCAGGTGAGCCAGTATAGGTGTACTGTATTTTTCGGACTATAAGTCGCAGTTTTTTTCATAGTTTGGCCGGGGGTGCGACTTATACTCAGGAGCGACTTATGTGTGAAATTATTAACACATTATCGTAAAATATCAAATAATATTATTTAACTCATTCTCGTAAGAGACTAAACGTATAAGATTTCATGGGATTTAGCGATTAGGAGTGACAGATTGTTTGGTAAATGTATAGCATGTTCTATATGTTATAGTTATTTGAATGACTCGTACCATAATATGTTACGCTAACATACCAGGCACGTTCTCAGTTGGTTATTTATGCGTCATATAACGTACACTTATTCAGCCTGTTGTTCACTATTCTTTATTTATTTTAAATTGCCTTTCAAATGTCTATTCTTGGTGTTGGGTTTTATCAAATAAATTTCCCCCAAAAATGCGACTTATACTCCAGTGCGACTTATATATGTTTTTTTCCTTCTTTATTATGCATTTTCGGCCGGTGTGACTTATACTCCGGAGCAGTGACGTGCGGTCACGCGGGGCCTCACCTGCCATCTGTCATGTCTGTGTAATCAAGTTTTGTTTTAAGTCATGTTTTGTTTAGTTTCTGGCTTTTCACTCCCTTGTCTTGTTTGCATGATTACCCATTAGTTTTCACCTGTCACGTCACGCACCTGTTTCACGTTTTGAGTCACGCACCTGTTTTCGTTAATCATGTCTGTTATTTAAGCTTTTCATTTTCTGTTGTTCGTCCTGACGACATCCTCGCATTTATGCCCCCTGTCACACTCTGTTCACGTCTGCGCACTTCATGTCCATGCCAAGTAAGTTTGTTTATTATTGCCACAGTTAGTGTTTTTTATTGTTCATAGTTTTTTGCCCCCGTGCAAGTCTTTTGTTTTCATTAGTCAAGTTGTACATCCGCCTGAGCGCGCCTTTTGTTCTTTTGTTAGTGTAAAATAAAAAATGTCTTCACCTTCACGCCATGTCTGGTCCAAATGCTCATTTGCACCACGGGAGAACAAACCACGTCAAAGTCCTAGTCTTGACAGATGTCGTCAGCTAAAAAGTTATCCCGCAAGACATTTGGACAATTTTGACGAGGGAACATGGGCGGTCCTGCGCGCGATGGAAGAGGAAACGCTGCGCTACTCCTCCGTGGAGCGCAGAGATCTCATGTGGGGTCCGACCGGCAAACTGGTGCCGATCAGCTCCGTTTGGCCCGGGGACGTGGGCGCGTCATCCCAGCCACGGAAGCGCCGCCAAAGGCGAGGGACGCCAGGAAGGACATCCGCGAGCCAGCGGGACACGCCGCTCCCACAAGCCCCGCCCCCTCCGGGCGGAAGCAAGCAACAGTCTGCCCGGCTTCCTCAGGATGACATCACAGCCCAGGATTTTTTTTCCAAATCTTTTTCTTTTGAACAGCCGCCTCCAACAAAAGACTCTAATGGCATGACTTTGATAAATAATTATCAAAACATGTTTTTAGAAATCAGGTCTAATCAGTCCAAGCCACGTCTCAAATTGCATGCCCCGCCCCCCAAGACTCATGCCCCGCCCCCCAAGACTCAAGTCCCGCCCCCGTCACGATTTTTTTCTTTTTTTCCGCCCACACAACCCCAGGTGGGGGATAAAGAAAAAAAACATTGTGGACAACTTAAAGGGGAAATTTCAGCCCCCCTCTAGACCTCCCTCCCCCCATCCCTAGAGAGAGTTCCAGACCGCAGGGAGCGCGTCTGGTATCCGCCCCTTGAGGGGGGGGCTGGGGTCGGGAGCTGTGTTGGTGGGGTGGCTCGGCATCACCATGCCAAGCCACAGCCTCCAGCACGGCCGCCACCACCAGTCTTCCGACCCATCAAGCCACAGCCTCCAGCACGACCGCCCTCACCAGTCTTTTACCATGCCAAGCCGCAACCCCCAGCTAGACCACCTCCACCTGCACCAGTAGCTCCACGACGCCAAGCTCCGGTACCAGCTCCACGACGCCAAGCTCCGGTACCAGCTCCACGACGCCAAGCTCCGGTACCAGCTCCACGACGCCAAGCTCCGGTACCAGCTCCACGACGCCAAGCTCCGGTACCAGCTCCACGACGCCAAGACCCGGTACCAGCTCAACGACGCCAAGACCCGCCATGCCAAGACCAAGACCCGCCATGCCAAGACCAAGACCCGCCATGCCAAGACCAAGACCCGCCATGCCAAGACCAAGACCCGCCACGCCAAGCTCCGGTACCAGTTCCACGACACCAAGACCAAGACCAAGACCCGCCATGCCAAGACCAAGACCCACACCAAGACCAAGACCCACACCAAGACCAAGACCAAGACCCACACCAAGACCAAGACCCACACCAAGACCAAGACACGCCATGCCAAGACCAAAACACGCCATGCCAAGACCAAGACAAAGACCAAGACCCGCCATGCCAAGACCAAGACCCGCCATGCCAAGACCAAGACCAAGACCCACACCAAGACCAAGACCCACACCAAGACCAAGACCCGCCATGCCAAGACCCACACCAAGACCAAGACCAAGCCCCATGCCGAGCTTCGCCGCTGGACGCGTCACGCCGAGCTTCGCCGCTGGACGCGTCACGCCGAGCATCGCCGCGTCACGCCGAGCATCGCCGCTGGACGCGTCACGCCGAGCTTCGCCGCTGGACGCGTCACGCCGAGCTTCGCCGCCTGACTTGCCACGCCGAGCTGCCACGCCTGCCAAGTTGACGACGTGCCTGCCTCCTCGTCGGCTACGGATATGGCCGCTACCTGGTCGCCCGCCACGCCAAGTGCGCCCACCTCCCAGTCGGCCACGAATGTGGCCAATCCCTGGGCGCCCGCCTCGCCTGCTGCAGCGGCGTTCCACTCGCCGCCGCCACTTGACTTTGCCTCGGTGGATTCGGGGCCACTTGGGCTGGCGACCCACCGCCATTTTGTTAATTTTTTTCTTGGACATCTGGTATCTGTCCTTAAGGGAGGGGCTCTGTCATGTCTGTGTAATCAAGTTTTGTTTTAAGTCATGTTTTGTTTAGTTTCTGGCTTTTCACTCCCTTGTCTTGTTTGCATGATTACCCATTAGTTTTCACCTGTCACGTCACGCACCTGTTTCACGTTTTGAGTCACGCACCTGTTTTCGTTAATCATGTCTGTTATTTAAGCTTTTCATTTTCTGTTGTTCGTCCTGACGACATCCTCGCATTTATGCCCCCTGTCACACTCTGTCCACGTCTGCGCACTTCATGTCCATGCCAAGTAAGTTTGTTTATTATTGCCACAGTTAGTGTTTTTTATTGTTCATAGTTTTTTGCCCCCGTGCAAGTCTTTTGTTTTCATTAGTCAAGTTGTACATCCCTGCGATGAGGTGGCGACTTGTCCAGGGTGTACCCCGCCTTCCGCCCGATTGTAGCTGAGATAGGCTCCAGCGCCCCCCGCGACCCCAAAGGGAATAAGCGGTAGAAAATGGATGGATGGATGGATGGATGGAAGTTGTACATCCGCCTTGAGCGCGCCTTTTGTTCTTTTGTTAGTGTAAAATAAAAAATGTCTTCACCTTCACGCCATGTCTGGTCCAAATGCTCATTTGCACCACGGGAGAACAAACCACGTCAAGACCAAGACCAAGACCCGCCATGCCAAGACCAAGACCCGCCATGCCAAGACCAAGACCCACGCCAAGACCTATACCAAGACCCACGCCGAGCTTCGCCGCCTGACGCGCCACGCCGAGCTTCGCCGCCTGACGCGCCACGCCGAGCTTCGCCGCCTGACTCACCACGCCAAGCCACGCCTGCCACGATGACGACGCGCCTGCCTCCTCGTCGGCCACGGATATGGCCGCTACCTGGTCGCCCGCCACGCCAAGTGCGCCCACCTCCCAGTCGGCCACGAATGTGGCCATTCCCTGGGCGCCCACCTCGCCTGCCACCTAACTCTGCCCCGGTGGATACGGGGACACGTGGTCTGGCGACCCACCGCCATGTCCCCCTCCCGCCCTCCCATGACTTTTGTTAAGTTTTTTTTCTTGGACATCTGGTATCTGTCCTTAAGGGAGGGGCTCTGTCATGTCTGTATTATCATGTTTTGTTTTAAGTCATGTTTTGTTTAGTTTCTGTCTTTTCACTCCCTTGTCTGGTCACCATAGCAACCATTAGTTTTCACCTGTCACGTCACGCACCTGTTTCACGTCTTGAGTCACGCACCTGTTTTCGTTAATCATGTCTGTAGTATTTAAGTTCAGTGTTTTTCAGTTTGTTTGTCTGATGACCTCACACCCCATATATGCTTCTTCGCACCACATTTATGCTCTGTCCATTCCTCTATGATCCTGCTTCATGTCCCTTGTCACAGTAAGTTTTGGTTCCATGTTTATAGTCTTTTTTTGTTTTTCATAGTTTGTTCTCCGCCACTGTGCGCGCTTTCATTTATCCCTTTTTTTTTTATATATTAAATTGATATATTAAAACCCGCCATGTACCTTGATTCCCGTCTCGCCCGTGCCAACTTTCCGTTGCATCCTGGAAAAGCAAACTCCCAAGATCAAGTCTTGACACCATCATGGAAAGAAAAAAAATGTAAAAAGAAAAAAAATTAATTAAATTGTTATATGTATCCAGTGATTATACTGTAAAGTTATTTTCCATTTAACTTCACCAGTTTTAGATTATTTTTTATTCAAAATCGCTGAATTTTCACATTTGCCGTTCAAATACTGAGAAGAGACGGTGCGGTGATCAGCAGCCAGTTGAGGCACGTCACTCAGTTGTGCCTCACCATGGATTGCGGACTCGGCTAACTGCTGGCCTGCTGTGCAGTGAGACCGTATTGCTATATGAATTATATTATACATTTCCATAGTTTAGTTAGCTCAGGTATATAATGTACAGTGTATTTTGTCAACAACTGTATGTGTGTAAAGTATTTATTGTGCTGAGCAATCAAAAAACTGCTGTGAAGATGCACTGTGTGAGGCTCGCGTAATCCCGCCTCCTGGTGCCGGTTAATGCACCTCCGCCGCAGACTGCACCCCCAGACGGGAGCGCCACACCAACCAAAGCCCACACCCAAACCCTCCACGTGCAAGACCGAATCCACCCAAAAAAAGTCACTTAACAAGAAGCCAAAAAGTGCAAAAACAACAATGCTCGCGCCGGAAGAGCCGTGAACGACTGCAGGGACACAACATTAGGTACACCTGCCGACTGCAGCACGGATTTCATATTTCATTCATTCACAACTCCTCCAACACGAACACCACTGTTCCCGCACTTATAAGTAAAGGTAAGACCATAATAACGTTTTTATTAAATGTGCTTTTTTGTGTGCTACAGTTTGTATGTGTAAAGTTAAAGTTAAGTTAAAGTACCAATGATTGTCACACACACACTAGGTGTGGTGAAATTTGTCCTCTGCATTTGACCCATCCCTTGATCACCCCCTGGGATGTGAGGGGAGCAGTGGGCAGCAGCGGCGCCGCGCCCGGGAATAATTGTTGGTGATTTAACCCCCAATTCCAACCCTTGATGCTGAGTGCCAAGCAGGGAAGAATGCTGGTATGAGCTTTTAAACATAACCCGTTAACTGCTGCCAATCAAATGGTCAATAAGATAGTCTTTAGGGTTCATATGTTTGTAAATCTGACTGTGATGAAGTCAGTGCCTCACCAGTCATGAACCTCACCGCACGTCACTGCTCCGGAGCGACTTATACTCCGAACAATACGGTAATATGATCAAACTTTCTTGTCCTTGTCAGAAGTCTAGCAGCCGCATTTTGTACCAACTGTAATCTTTTAATGCTAGACATAGGGAGACCCTAAAATAATACGTTACAGTAATCGAGACGAGACGTAACGAACACATGAATAATGATCTCAGCGTCGCTAGTGGACAAAATGGAACACATTTTAGCAATATTACGGAGATGAGAGAAGGCCGTTTTAGTAATTTTACCCATTAGATATCATTTTTAGGTCCAGAACTGTGAAATAAGTGCCAGTGTTGTCAGGATTAGAGGGGCCCTGTGACGATCTGTCACTTCATTTCTGTTTGTGTTTTCTTGTTTGACGTTTATTTCCTGTCAGCGCTCGTATTTTTGTTCCATTTCCAGCATGTCTCCCTGACGGCTCGTTTTCCTCACCTGTCCCAGATTGGCAGCCGGGCACACCTGGTGGCAGTTGCCAATCAGGCGGCTATTTATGCCTATTATCAATCATCATCTGCACAGACCAGTGAAGCCTTTTTTTTCTCTCTGTTTTGAGATTCACACTGACTGAGGAGTCATGTTCAAATGTTTCAAATACAGTCAATAAAATGAACTTGCACATTGTTTTAAGTGCTTTAGATGTTATCTCAGCTCCGTTTAGGAGTCTATTCTGATAATCATGTATAAGCAACACAGATGTGACAAATTGTTAATGTGATCACTCCTCTCTCGTGATTCATGATAACCAACGCATGCATGATATAAAATAAACAGTAAACTAAAAATAATCCACAAAGTCAAATCTCACGGTAGACAAGCTCATGCACAAGAAAGGTAAATGTGTACAATCATCAATGCGGCTGCTTCCTCTACTGGGAATTAATGAAAACTGCCACTTTGGGTCACCGAAATAAACAGAGAGACTTGAAATAATCCACAAAGTCAAATTAAAGTATGGTATATGCAATGTGATCACCCCTCCTGCCTTTTAGGAAATTGGGCAATAGAAAAAAAAAAAAAAAAAAGACTCAAAATAATCCATAAAGTCAAAGCTCACGGTTTGTTTCTATGGCACAAGCAATGCAATGTGTCTTATAATTAATGCAAATGCGACCACAATTTAAAACTGCCACCTCACACAGATGCTGCTTCTATTAGCTCATACATTTCAAGTTTTTCACATATATCAGATTCACTCAGTAAGGTTTTATTTCAATGTATGCAGGTTTCGAGTCATTTCACACTGATTTACACCAAGATATTCTGTTGTTGGCCAGGGTGTGGGAAAACGCAAAGTGAGACTGCGCACTTGGACATTTTTCTACAAAAATCTTTATAACTTTGCTGTGGTTTATTTCAGGGGTTCTTAACCCCTTTGACTTTGGGGCCCAATTTATTCAGTACCCACTCAAATATTAAGACTGAATTAGACATTTTTACTCTTGATTAGAATCCTATTCAATAATCATATTCAACCTACTCACAGTTTAACAGGATAAACCTTGTCAAAATGATATGAAAGCGTGTGTTAATTACAACGATTATCATCAAAGATTAGGTCAGGCCGATTACAAAAATAAATACCCATCAAATATACAGCAAAAGAAAGGACTAATAAAAATAAATGTATGTACAAACCCTGTTTCCATATGAGTTGGGAAATTGTGTTAGATTTAAATATAAACGGAATACAATGATTTGTAAATCATTTTCAACCCATATTCAGTTGAATATGCTACAAAGACAACATATTTGATGTTCAAACTGATAAACATTTTTTTTTTTTAAATAATCATTAACTTTAGAATTTGATGCCAGCAACACGTGACAAAGAAGTTGGGAAAGGTGGCAATAAATACTGATAAAGTTGAGGAATGCTCATCAAACACTTATTTGGAACATCCCACAGGTGAACAGGCTAATTGGGAACAGGTGGGTGCCATGATTGGGTATAAAAACAGCTTCCCAAAAAATGCTCAGTCTTTCACAAGAAAGGATGGGGCGAGGTACACCACTTTGTCCACAACTGCGTGAGCAAATAGTCAAATAGTTTAAGACAACATTTCTCAAAGTGCAATTGCAAGAAATTTAGGGATTTCAACATCTACGGTCCATAATATCATCAAAAGGTTCAGAGAATCTGGAGAAATCACTCCACGTAAGCGGCATGGCCGGAAACCAACATTGAATGACGGTGACTTTTGATCCCTCAGACGGCACTGTATCAAAAACCGACATCATTCTCTAAAGGATATCACCACGTGGGCTCAGGAACACTTCAGAAAACCACTGTCACTAAATACAGTTGGTCGCTACATGTGTAAGTGCAAGTTAAAGCTCTACTATGCAAAGCGAAAGCCATTTATCAACAACATCCAGAAGCGTCGCCGGCTTCTCTGGGCCCGAGATCATCTAAGATGGACTGATGCAAAGTGGAAAAGTGTTCTGTGGTCTGATGAGTCCACATTTTAAATTGTTTTTGGAAATATTCGACATCGTGTCATCCGGACCAAAGGGGAAGCGAACCATCCAGACTGTTATCGACGCAAAGTTCAAAAGCCAGCGTCTGTGATGGTATGGGGGTGCATTAGTGCCCAAGGCATGGGTAACTTACACATCTGTGAAGGCACCATTAATGCTGAAAGGTACATACAGGTTTTGGAACAACATATGCTGCCATCTAAGCGCCGTCTTTTTCATGGACGCCCCTGCTTATTTCAGCAAGACAATGCCAAGCCACATTCAGCACGTGTTACAACAGCGTGGCTTCGTAAAAAAAGAGTGCGGGTACTTTCCTGGCCCGCCTGCAGTCCAGACCTGTGTCCCATCAAAAATGTGTGGCGCATTATGAAGCGTAAAATACGACAGCGGAGACCTCAGACTGTTGAACGACTGAAGCTCTACATAAAACAAGAATGGGAAAGAATTCCACTTTCAAAGCTTCAACAATTAGTTTCCTCAGTTCCCAATCGTGTATTGAGTGTTGTTAAAAGAAAAGGTGATGTAACACAGTGGTGAACATGCCCTTTCCCAACTACTTTGGCACGTGTTGCAGCCATGAAATTCAAAGTTAATTATTATTTGCAAAAAAAAATAAAGTTTATGAGTTTGAACATCAAATATCTTGTCTTTGTAGTGCATTCAATTGAATATGGGTTGAAAAGGATTTGCAAATCATTGTATTCCGTTTATATTTACATCCAACACAATTTCCCAACTCATATGGAAACGGGGTTTATACACTTACTCATTGTTAAAATAAATACATTCTAATTAAATTTGTGATAAATAATAACAGTTGTATATATTCTTAAAAAAAACTGTCGGTAAAAATAAAGTGGAATTGAAAATACATCTTCACCACTTTAGTCATAATTTGTGCGCTTATGACTTTAACTCCAGACTAATTTGGTCTGTATATTGTCGCCTTTACTGCCACAAGTGTTGGAAAAGTGAATTACAACTGAGTACGTTGCAGCCCATATACGGACCACAGCTGAGAAACACATATTTTTTTACAGCCCTCTAGGGGGCGCTCGTGGCCCAACAATTGGTTATACGGGTTTATTTTATTAGCAGCAAGCTTCGCACGTGATAATCAGGTGTGTTTTTTAGTCTTTTTTAAGGCTTCGCAGCATCTTTGCAAAGGTGATTTTCAATTGTAAAGGCATACTTTTTTGTTTGGTGGAAACAAAATCCTCAATCAAATCAGTTAATTTCCACTAACCCTGTCACATAGTAAACATATTCACTTTCGCGTTTTACACTAACCTTCCAAGCACTCCCTTTATTTAGATCGGCACAGTACCTTCACTGCAGTTTCACCGACAATCTCTGAGATGAACTGTTTACACTCGCACCCCCACATCCACCCTCTTGTGCCATCAGTGAGCAATGAAGAGGCTGAAAGAAGCCGTGATTTCACTTTATATAGCCTGTCACTGCTCAATTGTTTGGAAACTGGCAACCTGACGCTTGCACCCCCTGTGGTGGTTCTCTGATGACGTCCGGATATCGGTTTCAGCTCTCAGCTTGGCCTAATGGAAGCTGGTAACCAAAACACAGTCAAGCGCCACTCACACACACACACTGTCACGCACCTTGGCTGTCAGGCCTCGGTGACCTTAAACACATTTTAGTTTCCATTATCTTCTGTACAAAGAAAATCAAGTTTTTTATGCACATTAGCACCAAAATCCAATGGGATTTTATTTGGGCCATGCATGTCCCACCATGCCACAAAGTTACGCTACCCATTTGCATGCCTGGGCCAGATTATACAATATGATAAGGAGATTATATATACTGTATATAATATACTTTATGCATATAGTACAAAACATTTTTTTCTCCCTTAAAAGTCGTCTTTTCACAAACATTTTTTTACACTTTTGTTTTGAGTGCACAGTAAGTCAGTGTTTCCTAACCTTAGGGCTCCGGCCCAACAAGGGGCTCTCAGCTGTGGTCCGTGTGGGCCGCAGCGGTACTCAGTTGTAAAACATTTTTCCAACACTTGTGGCAGTAATGACAATATTAAACAAACAGAAGAAGTCTGGAACTAAAGTCATGGAGAGGTTTATTAAGTGCAGAAATTAGGACTAAAGTGGTGAATCTGTATTTTCATTTGCACTTTAGTTTAATGGACAGTTATTTAAAGAAATATATAATATTGTTGTTGTTTATCATCAATTTAGTTAGAATTGATTTATTTTTGGCACTGTGTACAAAACCCCAAACCAGTGAAGTTGGCACGTTGTGTAAGTCATAAATAAAAACAGAATAAAATGATTTGCAAATCCTTTTCAAGTTATTTTCAATTGAATGCAAAGACAAGATACTTAACATTCGAACTGGAAAACTTTGTTATTTTTTGCAACTATTAGCTCATTTTGAATGTTTCAAAAAAGCTGGCACAAGTGGCAAAAAAGACTGAGAATGTTGAGGAATGCTCATCAAACACTTATTTGGTACATCCCACGGGTGAACAGGCTAATTGGGAACAGGTGGGTGCCATGATTGGGTATAAAAGCAGCTTCCATGAAATGCTCAGTCATTCACAAACAAGGATGGGGCGAGGGTCACCACTTTGTGAACAAATGCGTGACCAAATTGTTTAAGAACAACATTTGTCAACCAGCTATTGCAAGGAATTTAGGGATTTCACCATCTACGGTCCGTAATATCATCAAAAGGTGCAGAGGATCTGGAGATATCACTGCACATAAGCAGCAAGGCTGAAAACCAACATTGAATGCCTGTGACCTTCCATCCCTCAGGCGGTACTGCATCAAAAACCGACATCAGTGTGTAAAGGATATCACCACATGGGCTCAGGAACACTTCAGAAAACCACTGTCAGTAACTACAGTTCGTCGCTACATCTGTAAGTGCAAGTTAAAACTCTACAATGCAAAGCGAAAGCCATTTATCAACAACACCCAGAAACGTAGCCGGCTTCGCTGGGACCTGGTTCCCATTGAAAATGTGTGGCGCAATATGAAGCCTAAAATACCACAATGGAGAACATTAAATATCTTGTCTTTGCAGTCTATTCAACTGAATGTAAGTTGAAAAGGATTTGCAAAGAATTGTTTACAAATTACACAACGTGCCAACTTCACTGGTTTTGGGTTTTGTAATTGTATGTCAATTTATGTTCATTCATCTTTATGCAGTATATTTGATCACTATTAATTTTTTGTAATCAGCCTGACTTAATATTGTTTGGTAATTAACACATGCTTTCCTATCAGTTGACACGGTTTATCCTAAACTGTAAGTATAGGTTAGATATAATGATTGAATACCATTAAAATCAAGAACAAAATTACTTATTCAGTGTTAATATTGGAGAAGGCCCCGTGTCCCCTCTGTTGCCCTCTGGGCCCCAAGGTCAAAAAGGTCATTTTTAACAACACTTTTTTAAACCAATATATTAAAGTAATGTTCAAACAACCATTGCAGACCCAGGATGTTGAGTACTGTGGAGTTTTTTTTTGTTGGTATTATTGTTTATCATTATTATCTTTATTTTTTATTTATTTTTTCATTTTTTATTTATTTTTTCATTTTTAACCTGTCCTGCCCATCCATATGAGCAAATATTGTTGATCTAAAAGCTGTGGTATACTTCCTCTGTTGCATTGTTGTATTATTAATATTATTGTTCCTAGCTTATGATAGTGGTTGTACAACTGCATTAAATTCAATTGAAAATGGGTTCCTAATATTTGGTTTTCTTTGTAGATGTGTAAGAAGGGGAATAATATTATATTCTATTCTAATATATAGAGCTGACTTATGCAGCAACAACCTAATTATGTATTTGGACTAAAATGAAGGAATGCAATTTTTAAAAGGACCTTAAACATACCACACATAAAAAATGAAAAGTATGTCACTGACCTCTGGTGGTCATTTATTGCACTGCAAGGGAAAGTTCATGCACAAAAGACAACCTTGCCCCAATCAAAAGATGAGATATTTGGGCAAAGTGATGGTGAATAACACTAGTATGTATGACATTTCCTACACAATAAGCTTCTCCTTGTTTGCTTGCTTAGTCAGACTCTCCAGCAGGCTCTTGTCATCCTTATCTGGAAAACAAAATAGAATCACTGTGCATTTTCTGTAACACATTTTGCAGTTTACACTGCAAAAAGTCAGTGTTCAAAAACAAGAAAAATACACACAAAAATTAGGGGTATTGTACTTGAATTAAGGAAAATGATCTGCCAATAGAACAAGAAAATTTGGCTTGTCAGGACTTTCCAAAACAAGTCAAATTAGCTAACCTCAATTAACCCAAAAATACCTTAAAATAAGTATATTCTCACTAATAACAAGTGCACTTTTTTGATAGAAAAAAATACCTTTTTTCTCAATATGTTGAAAAATATTCTTAAATTAAGTAAATGCTAGTGCCGTTATCGATAACATGACATCATCGCGCCAAATGTGTGCTCTTTCAGTCAATTAGTGCGCGAGGAATATATACAGTATATATATATATATATATATATATATATATATATATATATATATACTAACCCCATTTCCATATGAGTTGGGAAATTGTGATAGATGTAAATATAAACGGAATACAATGATTTGCAAATCATTTTCAACCCATATTCAGTTGAATATGCTACAAAGACAACATATTTGAGGTTCAAACTGATAAACTTTTTTTTTTTTGCAAATAATCATTAACTTTAGAATTTGATACCAGCAACACATGACAAAGAAGTTGGGAAAGGTGGCAATAAATACTGATAAAGTTGAGGAATGCTCATCAAACACTTATTTGGAACATCCCACAGGTGTGCAGGCTAATTGGGAACAGGTGGGTGCCTTGATTGGGTATAAAAACAGCTTCTCAAAAAATGCTCAGTCTTTCACAAGAAAGGATGGGGCGAGGTATAACCCTTTGTCCACAACTGCATGAGCAAATAGTCAAACAGTTTAAGAACAACGTTTCTCAAAGTGCAATTGCAAGAAATTTAGGGATTTCAACATCTACGGTTCATAATATCATCAAAAGGTTCAGAGAATCTGGAGAAATCACTCCACGTAAGCGGCATGGCCGGAAACCAACATTGAATGACCGTGACCTTCGATCCCTCAGACGGCACTGTATCAAAAACCGACATCAATCTCTAAAGGATATCACCACATGCGCTCAGGAACACTACAGAAAACCACTGTCACTAAATACAGTTGGTCGCTACATGTGTAAGTGCAAGTTGAAGCTCTACTATGCAAAGCGAAAGCCATTTATCAATAACATCCAGAAACGCTGCCGGCTTCTCTGGGCCCGAGATCATCTAAGATGGACTCATGCAAAGTGGAAAAGTGTTCTGTGGTCTGACGAGTCCACATTTCAAATTGTTTTTGGAAATATTCAACATCGTGTCATCCGGACCAAAGGGGAAGCGAACCATCCAGACTGTTATCGACGCAAAGTTCAAAACGCAGCATCTGTGATGGTATGGGGGTGCATTAGTGCCCAAGGCATGGGTAACTTACACATCTGTGAAGGCACCATTAATGCTGAAAGGTACATACAGGTTTTGGAACAACATATGCTGCCATCTAAGCGCCGTCTTTTTCATGGACGCCCCTGCTTATTTCAGCAAGACAATGCCAAGCCACATTCAGCACGTGTTACAACAGCGTGGCTACATAAAAAAAGAGTGCGGGTACTTTCCTGGCCCGCCTGCAGTCCAGACCTGTGTCCCATCAAAAATGTGTGGCTGCATTATGAAGCGTAAAATACGACAGCGGAGACCCTGGACGGTTGAACGACTGAAGCTCTGCATAAAACAAGAATGGGAAAGAATTCCACTTTCAAAGCTTCAACAATTAGTTTCCTCAGTTCCCAATCGTTTATTGAGTGTTGTTAAAAGAAAAGGTGATGTAACACAGTGGTGAACATGCCCTTTCCCAACTACTTTGGCACGTGTTGCAGCCATGAAATTCTAAGTTAATTATTATTTGCAAAAAAAAAATAAAGTGTATGAGTTTGAACACAAATATCTTGTCTTTGTAGCATATTCAACTGAATATGGGTTGAAAAGGATTTGCAAATCATTGTATTCCGTTTATATTTACATCTAACACAATTTCCCAACTCATATGGAAACGGGGTTTGTATATATATCACACACACACACACACAGCCCGGCCCCCAGCCACATTTTTTTAATTGTAATTTTGAAGAATTCATCTGAACTATTTCTGTTCAAAATAGTTTGAAATGTCACATGTTAAAATGTTTAAATATTAACTGTCAGTTTACTGTACTGTACCAACTGTACTACTATATGAGCACATCTTTTCTATTGTTTCATTGAAAATAAAACAGCAAAGTCCATTTGGCTGTCATCTGTTTTAATTAAGAGACACGATTGTGTCAAAGTCATGATTTTTTATTTCATGCTTGAAATAAGAAATTATTACTTTGAAAAAGCAGTTTTATACTTGTGAGTGTTGATGACACGGCTTTGCAACTGTTGATATTCTGGTTTCAACCATGTTTTACTCAATATAGGTCATCAAATCTCAGCAACAAGCTGTAATATCTTACTGAGATCATTTAGGACCAAAACCCTTAAAACAAGTAAAACATTCTAACAGGTCCCTGGTTCAATCCCCACCTAGTACCAACCTCGTCATGTCCGTTGTGTCCTGAGCAAGACACTTCACCCTTGCTCCTGATGGGTGCTGGTTAGCGCCTTGCATGGCAGCTCCCTCCATCAGTGTGTGAATGTGTGTGTGAATGGGTAAATGTGGAAGTAGTGTCAAAGCGCTTTGAGTACCTTGAAGGTAGAAAAGCGCTATACAAGTACAACCCATTTATTTATTTATTTATAAAATCTGCTTAGTGAGAAGAATGATCTTATCAGACAGAAAATAAGCAAATATCACCCTCATTTGAGATACTTAATCTTACTTAGATTTCAGTTTTTGCAGTGTACTGTCGCCTTCTGTGTACAACTCACCAAAGATGACCAGGCTGCACGAGCACTTCGCCATCCCGAGTGGATTTTCCAGCACGAGAGTGTACTTCCCACTATCCTTGACAGCGCAAACAGGAATCACCAGAGTGCACACTCCATTAGCCGTGCTCTGCCAAAAGCGAGGGCGGTCAGACATCTTGGATTCTCCTTTGTACCAGGAGGCCTGTGCTCACAAGACCCACACCGTGAGAACAGGAGTGCACATTCGAATATATTGTGGAGCTATACCTGCGGCGTTGGCATGCCCTGATAGGCACAGCTCATGGTGCAGTCGTGGCCTCGGTGCACAGCGTGGTCCTTCAGGGGAAGAAGGAAAGAGGGTTTCACCTGACGGGGGGGTGCAGCATATTCTTTCAGACGAAGACTGCTGATGCACTCTGGAGGACAAAGGCGAAGGAAAATCACACTCAAGTCACATATGAATGCAAACGGAATGGGTGTACCGCAAGGGTCCGTTTTTGGTCCATTGTTGTTCCCAGTGTATATTAAGGCTCGAGGAATCCCAACTAACGCTTAACGTTAACTGTATCCATTGGCGTTGTTAGGCCTATTTTAGGGGGGCTCAAGCCCCCCTAAAATATTCTTAAGCCCCCCTAAATAATTTGGTGTTATATATATATATATATATATATTTTTTACAAATACATATTCATTACAAAGTGGCCCGAATATGAGTTTAAATAAATAATCATATAACCTGTTATTATTCACTCAGTTTCCCCTCACTTCGTAGCGTAAGGTAGAGAGCCCCTTTAGTGCGTCGGTGTCCAATCCATTCCACTTGTTCATATAGAAAATGCCCACATCACTCAAATTCCAGTCCGCATTTTCTCTGCGACCTTGCTTGCGGTCCTGCAGGTGTACGAAGCACATTATCTTCCTTTACAATGAGTGAAGCTGCACGAAACCTTGTGTGTGCAATTGTAAATAATTTAGTTTTTAAGTTTTGTGTTTCTTGTAGAATCTACATAAAGTAATGTACATTAGCCTATTGTTAAAATAATGAAAAAAACATAATTAAATATATTTGTTTTATTGTATTGTTACATTAATAGCTGTTGTATTATTATGGGATGGCTTGTTAAACATTTCATAGGATTTTCAGAGGGAGGAAAAACCAAGACATTTAATATAAAATGTAAAATGAATAAATACATAAAAAGAAAAAGAAAAAAAATGGTTAAAAGCCATCGTCCCGGGGAGCATTTCATTTCGTCCCGTGCATTTAAAAAAAAAAAAATAATAACAATGAATAATTTCTAAGTCTTTGTTAGCCGTTTGTGAAGTTTTGTGCTTGTGCGTAACGTTCGCTCGCATTCTGTGCATCTCCTGGGGGCTAAGCCCCCCCTGTCCTTCCCCACCTGTCCTTAAAAGCTAGTGACGCCCCTGACTGTATCCATATGCTTTTCCATGCGTAATAGACCCGTATTGTGTTGTTGTTGAAGGGAAAAACAAACGTTGTTCAGTTCAGTTCAGTTCAGTTTTAGTTTATTTCAATCTTGCATATACAATACAATGTAATGTATTACACAATTCCAGTTGTTTCATTACAGCACGTCCAAAAAGGAGTAGGAAAAAGCAGAGCTTATTTAAATCCAACCCCTTTTAATACTATAGCAATTTTATACAATGTCCTTGTTCTCTGTAACAAAACAGTGAACAAATAAATAATACATCAATAATATACCATAGTAAACAAATAAATATTAAATACATAAATAATCTTTGTCTCAAAAAAAAAAAAAAAAAAAAAGTATTCAAGATGTTCATCATAATTCTTGTTCCGTGTACTTTGTGAACACTTGTAGTTTGAACAGTCTCTTAAACTTAATCATATTGGTGCTTTGTTTGATTTATTTGGTTAATCTGTTCCATAATTTCATTCCACCTACTGATATGCTAAAGGTTTTAAGTGTTGTACGAACATACACATGTTTTGAATTAGATTTTCCTCTAAGGTTATATTTCTCTTCTTGTGATGCGTCTGTAAAAGTAATGCTCTCCTTGAAGTGAGCAAAATACGTAACTATTACATGTTATCATGAACGTGCCTGTTCCTACATTACATAACAGTGTGTGTATAAAACATTGGAGTTTTTTTTTTTCGAGCGCTTAATATACGGAATAGAGCGAATCCCATTACCTCCATTGTAAGGTGACTTATTCTAGCATTCATTTAAAACATAAAATATATGTGTGCTTGTCTCACATAAGGTTTGTGAACCATAGGCAAAATTCAAATAAAAAGTGTGGTTCCCCTTTAAAGGGGAACATTATCACCAGACCTATGTAATCAATATATACCTTGATGTTGCAGAAAAAAGACCATATATTTTTTTAACCGATTTACGAACTCTAAATGGGTGAATTTTGGCGAATTAAACGCCTTTCTATTATTCGCTCTCGGAGCGATGACGTCACAACGTGACGTCACATCGGGAAGCAATCCGCCATTTTCTCAAACACCGAGTCAAATCAGCTCTGTTATTTTCCGTTTTTTCGACTGTTTTCCGTACTTGGAGACATCATGCCTCGTCGGTGTGTTGTCGGAGGGTGTAACAACACGAACAGGGACGGATTCAAGTTGCACCAGTGGCCCAAAGATGCGAAAGTGGCAAGAAATTGGACGTTTGTTCCGCACACTTTACCGACGAAAGCTATGCTACGACAGAGATGGCAAGAATGTGTGGATATCCTGCGACACTCAAAGCAGATGCATTTCCAACGATAAAGTCAAAGAAATCTGCCGCCAGATGCCCATTGAATCTGCCGGAGTGTGTGAGCAATTCAGGGACAAAGGACCTTGGTAGCACGGCAAGCAATGGCAGCAGTTTGTTCCCGCAGACGAGCAAGCTAAACCCCCTATCAACCCTAGCTTCCCTGGCCTGCTGACATCAACTCCAAAACTGGACAGATCAGCGGATGAGGGTATGTCTACAGAATATATTAATTGATGAAAATTGGGCTGTCTGCACTCTCAAAGTGCATGTTGTTGCCAAATGTATTTCATATGCTGTAAACCTAGTTCAGAGTTGTTAGTTTCCTTTAATGCCAAACAAACACATACCAATCGTTGGTTAGAAGGCGATCGCCGAATTCGTCCTCGCTTTCTCCCGTGTCGCTGGCTGTCGTGTCGTTTTCGTCGGTTTTGCTTGCATACGGTTCAAACCGATATGGCTCAATAGCTTCAGTTTCTTCTTCAATTTTGTTTTCGCTACCTGCCTCCACACTACAACCATCCGTTTCAATACATGCGTAATCTGTTGAATCGCTTAAGCCGCTGAAATCCGAGTCTGAATCCGAGCTAATGTCGCTATTCCTTGCTGTTCTATCCTCCATGTTTGTTTGTATTCACTATGTGACGTCACAGGAAAATGGACGGGTGTTTATAACGATGGTTAAAATCAGGCACTTTGAAGCTTTTTTTAGGGATGTTGCGTGATGGGTAAAATTTTGAAAAAAACTTCGAAAAATATAATAAGCCACTGGGAACTGATTTTTAATGGTTTTAATCATTCTGAAATTGTGATAATGTTCCCCTTTAAGTGAGCAAAAAATAGAGAGTGCACTCAAATTTCCATCCATCCATCCATTTTCTACCGCGTGTCCCTTTTGGGGTCGCGGGGGGTGCAGGAGCCTATCTCAGCTGCATTCGGGCGGAAGGCGGGGTACACCCTGGACAAGTCACCACCTCATCGCAGGGCCAACACAGATAGACTGACAACATTCACACTCACATTCACACACTAGGGCCAATTTAGTGTTGCCAATCAACTTATCCCCAGGTGCATGTCTTTGGAGGTGGGAGGAAGCCAGAGTACCCGGAGGAAACCCACGCAGTCACGAGGAGAACATGCAAACTCCACACAGAAAGATCCCGAGCCCGGGATTGAACTCAGGACTACTCAGAACCTTCTTATTGTGAGGCACATGCAATACTGTGAGGAGAAGATGCAAGTATAATTATTCAGCCCTCACTGTGTGATTCATCAAGACTGAAATTGTTCTGCGGCGGCTGCTTTTTCGTCTTTATTTAGTACGTCCGGAAAGGACGTGCAAACTGACAGTCGGCCGGAAATGGCTGTGAGAAAGGAGGCGATTGTGCTGCAGCTCTGCCCTGTGTATGCTTGTAAACATATATAGACTGTCCAAAATTAAAATATGAGACAATAAAATATTAGACAATATTAGTCTATTTAGCAAAATCATTTCCTAATTATATTGTGTTGCTGTATGCCTTAAAGGGCTGAGTAAAACAAATTAATTTAATGCATTTTGGTGTCTGCTGGCGTCTTTTAAACAGAGTTCGTTTTTAAATAAATATGAAAAAGACTTCTTGCAATATGCATTTGGCAGGTGAGGCGGGGCCTCACCTGCCATCATGGAAAGAAAAAATATGTAAAAAGAAAAAAAATTAATTAAATTGTTATATGTATTCAGTGATTATACTATAAAGTTATTTTCCATTTAACTTCACCAGTTTTAGATTATTTTTATTCAAAATCGCTGAATTTTCACATTTGCCATTCAAATACTGAGAAGAGACGGTGCGGTGATCAGCAGCCAGTTGAGGCACGTCACTCAGTTGTGCCTCAACATGGATTGCGGACTCGGCTAACTGCTGGGCTGCTGTGCAGTGAGACCGTATTGCTATATGAACTATATTATACATTTCCATAGTTTAGTTAGCTGAGGTATATAATGTACAGTGTATTTTGTCAACAACTGTATGTGTGTAAACGTATTTCTTGTGCTGAGCAATCATAAAACTGCTGCGAAGACGCACTGTGCGAGGCTTGCAGTAATCCCGCCTCCTGGTGCCGGTTAATGCACCCCCGCCACAGAATGCACCCCCCTCACGGGAGCGCCACACCAACCAAAGCCCACACCCAAACCCTCCACGTGCAAGACCGAATCCACCCAAAAAAAGTCACTTAACAAGAAGCCAAAAAGTGCAAAAACAACAATGCTCGCGCCGGAGGAGCCGCGAACGAGTGCAGGGACACAACATTAGGTACACCTGCAGACTGCAGCACGGATTTCATATTTCATTCATTCACAACTCCTCCAACACGAACACCACTGTTACCGCACTTATAAGTAAAGGTAAGACCATAATAACGTTTTTTTAATTAAATGTGCTTTTTTGTGTGCTACAGTTTGTATGTGTAAAGTTAAAGTTAAGTTAAAGTACCAATGATTGTCACACACACACTAGGTGTGGTGAAATTTGTCCTCTGCATTTGACCTATCCCTTGATCACCACCTGGGATGTGAGGGGAGCAGTGGGCAGCAGCGGTGCCGCGCCCGGGAATAATTTTTGGTGATTTAACCCCCAATTCCAAGCCTTGATGCTGAGTGCCAAGCAGGGAAGAATGCTGGTATGAGCTTTTAAACATAACCCGTTAACTGCTGCCAATCAAATGGTGAATAAGATACTCTTTAGGGTTCATATGTTTGTAAATCTGACTGTGATAAAGTCAGTGACGTGTGGTAAATGAGTGTCTCCATAGTGTTAGCCGCAAAGCACAATCAAAAACTTCACTTAAAAAGGGCAGTCTGCACTAGTCACCAATTGTAAATGTAGTTTTAGTAGATCATCCGCAACACGCCCACCAGTAGTACACGCAATTTTATAGTTTGCACACGCTGTTTAGCATGTGGTATTTGGATCTGAGTAGATCAAGCTAAGGGTATTCTAATTATTATTTGGCCGAGTTTTTCGTCTGCCTTCTTCTCCCATATTTTAAAAAATCTGATTCAAACCATTCCACTTCCACAATGTTCAGCTTATTTACGATATGTGTGCTACCTATTTTCTAGTTTTGAACGTTCTCACATTTCCAGGAATTCCACATTTTGCAGGGCATATTCTCCCATTTGAAATGATTGGACAATTTTTCAAAAGTCCACATTACCAACATGTCTCACGGTCAAATTATTCCAGCATCAACCCATTCCACTCATCCTGTACATTAACTCCGACAGTTTTTGTAATTCTTACTTTTTCATTCAGCTATTTTTACACGTTTTTCTTTTGACAACGTCTCCCACATTTTTCAACCTATTCTAATCATTCCATCATCAAAAGATCAGGACCTTTAGGCTATACATTTTTTATATCCCCAAAATTCCCAGTTTTCCCGGATTCCTCATATTTTCTCCCGTCCCAAAGTCAAAATGTTCCTTGATAATGTTAGTCAGTTGCGAGAATGCTATTTTTAAGCATATTTTTTTGCTGGTATACCCCTCACCGTCAAATAGTGTGTTTCCTTACACATGCTAACAGTTAGCATACATTTTTTTTAGCAAATTTTGCTGGCATGCACCTCAGAGTTAAATATTTTGTTACTGTGTGCATGCTAATTTTTTTGCTTATTTTGCATCTACAGTAGGGAAGGGATTCATATGGCCCATCCTTGGGTGGATCTCGAGTGAAAGGAAGGGTGGGAGATTAATAATTTTGCAACATAGTCTGCTGAAAATGATGGAAAGCGCCACTTTACGTAGCAACTGATGCTGTGCTCAAAGTTGAAATTTCCACGAAACAAATTCTAAGCTATTCTACACTCTACTGCCATCTGGCGGCTAAAGTGGATAGTGCACCTCCAATTTGTCACGTTTCATGTGTCCGGTAAACCGCGACAAATGGGGCCATATGAATCCCATTCCTACTGTATTCACCTAACAGTCTTGATGCTATCTGGCTAGAGTGCTAAATGTTAACGTTTCAGTTCGGCTTTTCAGCATGCACTCGCAATTTCTGCCGAAATTGCCTTTTCTAGCTACTCTTATTACAAACCCCGTTTCCATATGAGTTGGGAAGTTGTGTTAGATGTAAATATAAACGGAATACAATGATTTGCAAATCCTTTTCAACCCATATTCAATTGAATGCACTACAAAGACAAGAAATTTGATGTTCTAACTCATAAACTTTATTTTTTTTTTGCAAATAATAATTAACTTAGAATTTCATGGCTGTAACACGTGCCAAAAGGGCATGTTCACCACTGTGTTACATGGCCTTTCCTTTTAACAACACTTAGTAAACGTTTGGGAACTGAGGAGACACATTTTTTAAGCTTCTCAGGTGGAATTCTTTCCCATTCTTGCTTGATGTACAGCTTAAGTTGTTCAACAGTCCAGGGGTCTCTGTTGTGGTATTTTAGGCTTCATAATGCTCCACACATTTTCAATGGGGGACAGGTCTGGACTACAGGCAGGCCAGTCTAGTACCCGCACTCTTTTGCTATGAAGCCACGTTGATGTGACACGTGGCTTGGCATTATCTTGCTGAAATAAGCACGGGCGTCCATGGTAACGTTGCTTGGATGGCAACATATGTTGCTCCAAAACCTGTATGTGCCTTTCAGCATTAATGGCGTCTTCACAGATGTGTAAGTTACCCATGTCTTTGGCACTAATGCACCCCCATACCATCACAGATGCTGGCTTTTCAACTTTGCGCTTATAACAATACGGATGGTTCTTTTCCTCTTTGGTCCGTAGGACCAAAGGTCCACTTTGTATCAGTCCATCTTAGATGAGCTCAGGCCCAGCGATGCCGACGGCGTTTTTGGGTGTTGTTGATAAACGGTTTTCGCCTTGCATAGGAGAGTTTTAACTTGCACTTACAGATGTAGCAACCAACTGTAGTTACTGACAGTGGGTTTCTGAAGTGTTCCTGAGCCCATGTGGTGATATCCTTTACACGCTGATGTCGCTTGTTAATGCAGTACAGCCTGAGGGATCAAAGGTCACGGGCTTAGCTGCTTACGTGCAGTGATTTCTCCAGATTCTCTGAACCCTTTGATGATATTACAGACCGTAGATGGTGAAATCCCTAAATTCCTTGCAATAGCTGGTTGAGAAAGGTTTTTCTTAGACTGTTCAACAATTTGCTCACGCATTTGTTGACAAAGTGGTGACCCTCGCCCCATCCTTGTTTGTGAATGACTGAGCATTTCATAGAATCTACTTTTATACCCAATCATGGCACCCACCTGTTCCCAATTTGCCTGTTCACCTGTGGGATGTTCCAAATAAGTGTTTGATGAGCATTCCTCAACTTTATCAGTATTTATTGCCACCTTTCCCATCTTCTTTGTCACTTCTTTGTGTTGCTGGCATCAAATTCTAAAGTTAATGATTATTTGCAAAAAAAAAAATGTTTATCAGTTTGAACATCAAATATGTTGTCTTTGTAGCATATTCAACTGAATATGGGTTGAAAATGATTTGCAAATCATTGTATTCCGTTTATATTTACATCTAACACAATTTCCCAACTCATATGGAAACGGGGTTTGTATTTTCATCATTGTATTAGCCTCCTGTGTGTTGCAAATTAGCACATGTGCTAAAACACTCAAACAATACATCTTGTTTGTCCAATGAAATTGTGATGTACACATCAAATAAACAATAAATTGGCGTAAAAAATATAATTATCTTCCTCATAACGTGGATGATATTTTTTTGAAGTGTCTTGGAAACCAATTTAACAGAAAAACCAAAATAAATAAGTCCAATACCTCTTTCCCTGGCGATGATGAGCGCTTCACTTGAGTCTAAGGGATCACTGTCTCCGATAGAGTTCTGCGCTATGACCCTGAAGTAGTACTTCCTCCCCGGCAGCAGTCCGGTGACGGTGTACTTGCTGCTGAAGACACACTCAGCCATGGTAAACCACGAAGGAGTGCTGGTATCTCGCTTAAGGATGACGTAATGGGCTCCTTCATTATCCTCGACCAGGTCTGGAGTGTGATCCCACTGTAGGGTCACAGTCCCCGGGACCTCTTCCACCAAGCGGAGGTTCTTTGGGGGCCGAGGAAAGTCTGACAGCAACAGGAGATGTTTTATTGAGAAACACATCACAAAAAAGAAATGGGAAATAAAACAGTCTTGACAAACCTGTAACCCTGACATTGACGTTATAGTGTGCCTCTCCGAAGTCGTTCTTCAGGTGGACACGGTACTCTCCAGAATCACTCCGCTGGGAGGAGGAGAGGAGGAACTGGGAGTGATTGTTGCTTTTGGTGATGACTTCTCTTCCTGTGGTGATGCTGCCATCTTTGAACCAGGTTACAACTGGTGAGGGGGAGGCCTGTGGTGACAAAGCAGGTCAGGACGAGTTTGGACGAGGCGTTCACGTGTAGCTTCCAGAAGCATCTTGCACTGGTTTAATTTATTTTAACTACTTTTTAGAACTCTTTTTATATGTGTGTGAGTATGTTTTACGATTTTACGCTAAAGCAAACAAATGTACTCTTTTTTAGAGGATTAATCAAGTGTATCTAGTAAGTAAGTAAGTAAGTAAGTACATTTTATTGTAGCGCTGTACAAAACATAGGTGAAGTAAAACAACAATTCAATTAAAACAACAGGGTCAACATCATAAAAAGAATACAAAGTAGTTTAAAATTGATAGTTAAAGGGTGCATTAACTAAAAGCTTTACTAAAAAGAGAAATTTTCAAATGTTTCTTAAAAGTGTCAAAACAGTCAAGCTCATGGAGGGACTGGTGCAAGTTGTTCCAGAGTCTGGGAGCTATAGCCTGGAATGCCAGGTCTCCACGGGTTTTAAAACAAGTTTTTGGGATCTTTAGAAGACCCTGGCCTGAAGACCGGAGGCTGCACCCTGAAGAGTAGGGGCATAGTAAGTCAGCGAACAGAACGTAGCCAGACCGTAGCTACTTGTCTTGTACACTGTTCTTGGTTCCCTGGATTTGGACTGTGTGTTTCGTCTCTCCTGGATTCCCTCCTGTCGTTTTGCTGCCTTCCCGGATCTCGACCTCTTGCCTGGACACAGACTCTGACGCTCGCCCTTGCCCTTGACCTTTCGCTTGTCCACAGACCTGGACAACCAGAGCACCTGAGTGCTCCTGAGGGTGGATTGATGTCAATTCCTGTTCCGGTAGCTGAACAAATCGCAAATTTTACTCCAAACATTTAAGTTTAATAATGTAAGGAGGAAGTTTGCAATTAATTTAACAAGTGAATGTCTGGAGTAACTAGCCGGTGCACTGTTACAAAGACGAGATGGCGCCCGAGGCTGATTATAGCGAACTTAAAAAGACAATCGACACTGATCGAGGAAGTTGCTACGATCAAGGAGCAGCAGAAAACTATCATGGCCCTTGTTGTGCAGCTGGATCAGATGAGGGCTGACAATCTGGAGAAAGGTAAGAAAATTGCAATTCTCGAGAACAGAGTTGCTGATATTGAGCAGTACACACGGATCAATGATGTGATCATAACCGGACTTAGCATCAAACCCCGGTCTTACGCACGAGCTGTGACCCCAGCGAATGGAAGGGAGCCGGCGGAGTTGGATGTTATTTCAATGGAGCGACAGGTAGTGGTCTTCATGCAGTCCAAGGACATACAACTGGGCTGTAGCAGCATCGAAGCATGTCACTTTTTGCCCAGGAGAGGAACAAACGACAAGCCGAGCGTAGTGCTGGGATTTGTAAACAGAAAGCACAAGATCGCGTTGCCAAAACAGGGAAGAAAGCTAAAAGGAACAAACGTATACATGTGATGTACTGAGGGGCCCCACCATGCAACGCACGGAATGTCAGGACTAAAATTTTAAACTCAATGCGGAATTTAACTGGAAGCCAATGAAGACTGGATAAAATGGGGGTGATATGGGCTGTTCCGGTCAAAAGTCTGGCAGCTGCATTTTGTACAGTCTGAAGTCTCTTTAGCATTGACTTGTTGAAAAAAGTGAAAAGAGAATTTCAATAGTCAATATGAGATTAAATGAACGTGCAAATGATCATTTCGAGATCCAATTTTGACAACAAATTTCTCACTTTAGAAATATTTATGAGATGATAAAAACTGTTTTTGGTCAATTGACGACAGTGACCCTCCAAAGACATTGACTGATCCAACACAACCCCAAGGTTTCTGAGGCTGCTTTTAACAGATGCACCCAGAGCACCGAGGGAGTTCTTGATCTGGGGGATATTTTTATCGGGAGCAATTATCAGAGTTTCCGTTTTGTTAAAATTCATCTGGAGGAAATTTGAGGACAACCAGTTTTTAATACAAGATATCTATCCATCTATCTATCTATGTATCTATCTATCTATCTATCTATCTATCTATTATTATACGGCTGATGGAGTCTCACAGTGAAGCTCAGCTGAAGACAGAGTGTACTTCCTGCACAAACCACCATCTGACTCTTCATTTTACCCTGAAGATCAAACCTGGGAGCCACTGTGGGATGAAGATCTAAGTCAATAAATCAGGAGGACGAATAGACCGTGACAGAATGTAGTTGTTTTACCAGGTGGAGGCATCGCAAGGACCCCTTCGGACAGTTCAGTGGGCTCCCCCAGCCCTCCTTCGTTCACAGCCCGGATACGAAAGTGGTATTTCATTCGTTCTTGAAGTCCCCCCACTGTGAAGCCGGTGCCAACAATGGGGATCTTTGTAGATTTTGTCCACTCTTTGGCATCTTCAGGGCGGACTTCCAGGATGTAACCTGAGGGTGTGTCCCCCTGCTCTGGAGGTGTCCAGCTCAGAGAGATGGATGTGTTGGTGGAGTCCGAAACAAGCAAGATCTTCACAAAGCTGGGAGCTCCTACAAAACAGTTGTTGTTATTAAAACCCTAAGACAAAGGTAATAAAAAGGAAATGAAGTGTAAAGGACTCACGTATTGGGTCTTTGGCCATTACAGCGTTGGAAATATTGCTGGGACTACCTGACCCTGCCTGGTTTACACTGGTCACTCTGAACTCATATTCCACATCAACTACCAGCCCGTCTACCACAAATTTAGAATCTGGCAATGACAAATTAAACACAAGAATAAAATAACTGACATGATCTGTGTGATACTTTTTGTGTTGTGTTCCTGTGTTTAGTGTTTCTTCCTGTCAAGCGCTCTTAATTTTGTTCCACTTCCTGTTTTATCTTGCAGCGACTTTGCCACTGTTTCTGAGCGCGGTTCTGCACACATCCCCCTGATTAGTGATTAGGGGAATCACTTGCCTTGCATCACTAATCAGGAGGGTTTATCTGCCAGTGGTGGCCTGGCTCAGATGGTGGAGCAGCCGGTCATAAAATTGAGGGTTTTTGGTTCAAATCCTAGCCACTGCTGTTGTGTCCTTGGGTAAGATACTTCACCGACCTTGCTCCCAGTGCCACCCACACTGGTTTATATGTAGCTTAAAAATTGTGTCGATAATTGGTTTCACAATGTAAAGCGCTTTTAGTCTCCAGAGAAAAAGTGCTATGTAAATATAATTAACTTCCCTTCACTGTGTCACCTTCGTTACAACAATAGTTTGTTGTCTATTGTGGATTTGTGTTGTGTGCATTAGCTATTTCTAAGTGCCTTCAGCTTTTGTTCCTGTACTGTCCTTAATTAAAATAACTCCTAACTTGCATGTCACCGAATGTCTCTGCATCCTGGAGTCACGCTGCCAGCAACAATGCAAGCATGTGACAGTAGTAAAATTCATATCACCTACAGGCAGGGCTATTCGACCAAACTGATCGAGAGGCCACATTTCCAGAAAGCTAAGGACCAAGGGGATGCACTTCTCTTTTTGATATTATTGTTATTTTGAGAACCAAAGTCTCTTCTGCAGTTGTTTTTGAGAGTTACACATGCTTCACTGTTGTGCAAAACACGTGTCCACTGCAGAGGATGCTAACTCTCAGATAAGACAGGTAAGATGTCAATGCAAGGATCTGCCATTACTTAAAGAGGAACATTATCACAATTTCAGAAGGGTTAAAACCATTAAAAATCAGTTCCCAGTGGCTTATTTTATTTTTTGAAGTTTTTTTCAAAATGTTACCCATCACGCAATATCCCTAAAAAAAGCTTCAAAGTGCCTGATTTTAACCATCGTTATATACACCCGTCCATTTTCCTGTGACGTCACATAGTGATGCCAACACAAACAAACATGGCGGATAGAACAGCAAGGTATAGCGACATTAGCTCGGATTCAGACTCGGATTTCAGCGGCTTAAGCGAAATTGAAGAAGAAATTGAAGCTATTGAGCCACATCGGTTTGAACCGTATGCAAGCGAAACCGACGAAAACAACACGACAGCCAGCGACACGGGAGAAAGCGAGGACAAATTCGGCGATCGCCTTCTAACCAACGATTGGTATGTGTTTGTTTTTAAGTGTTGTAATGTTTTTAAGCTAAATTATTGGTAAACACACTTTATGTATAATAATTTACATAAAACCGCGAGTAATGAATAAAGTTTTCATCAATTAATATATTCTGTAGACATACCCTCATCCGCTCTCTTTTCCTGAAAGCTGATCTGTCCAGTTTTGGAGTTGATGTCAGCAGGCCAGGGAAGCTAGAGTCGATATTCTTCTCTTGATCATCTTCGGTGGCATAAGGGACGGTAGAAGCGGTGTGAGCTAAGACATCCAGGGGGTTTAGCTCGCTCGTCTGCGGGAACAAACTGTCGCCCTTGCTTGCCGTGCTACCGAGGGCCTTTGTCCCTGAATGGCTCACACACTCCGGCAGATTCAATGGGGGTCTGGCGGCAGATTTCTTTGACTTTATCGTTGGAAATGCATCTGCTTTGAGTGTCGAAGGATATCCACACATTCTTGCCATCTCTGTCGTAGCATAGCTTTTGGCGGTAAAGTGTGCGGAACAAACGACTGACCATTTTCGTCGGCTTTCCCCACACCCTCGTATTTTGAACAAATTTCGTCCAATTTCTTGCCACTTTCGCATCTTTGGGCCACTGGTGCAACTTGAATCCGTCCCTGTTCGTGTTGTTACACCCTCCGACAACACACCGACGAGGCATGATGTCTCCAAGGTACGGAAAACAGTCGAAAAAACGGAAAATAACAGAGCTGATTTGATTCGGTGCTTGTAATGTGTTTGAGAAAATGGCAGATTGCTTCCCGATGTGACGTCACAACGTGACGTCATCGCTCCGAGAGCGAATAATAGAAAGGCGTTTAATTCGGCAAAATTCACCCATTTAGAGTTCGGAAATCGGTTAAAAAAATATATGGTCTTTTTTCTGCAACATCAAGGTATATATTGACGCTTACATAGGTCTGGTGATAATGTTCCCCTTTAAAAACTTAACTTCACCAATTGGAAAATCCTAATTTAGAGGAGTTTGATGACTCAGTGGTCATGAAGTGAGCTTCCTTTTTTACAGCAACCACCCCCAGTTTTTATTTTTTAACCGAAGTCAGACTTGAACTGTTGTGACTCATTGGCCTGAAGCCCAAGTCATGCGATCAAACCCAGTACCCGTGTGAGTTTAGGCTGTCTCCTTGATGCCAGTAAGATAAGCCACCACACAGGGGATCATAATTATTAGGAATTTGCTACACTCTTGACAGAACCAGTTTCGATATTAGACTTGCACCTGTGACACTTTGGTCTGTTTTGTCTTTAAAACTAATGCTCATCCCTTGGTGGGCTGAAATGATCGGCCTGTTGGTTCACAGCAAAACACATGAACTAATATCTCAAATGTAGTAAAGCCACCTCTGACCTCTTCTAGTCGATGCCTGCTGTGGAATATCAAAACCACCACTGTAGGTTTCAAGTCTGACCTGGAATCAGCTCCTTGTTGACCTGCAGCCACATATTGCTCCCCTTCTTTCTTCTCTCCAGGTTGTAGCCAAGAACTGGTGCTCCTCCATCGTGACCCGGCGGGTTCCAGCTCACCGTCATGGCGTCCTTGGTGACATCAGACACTTGAAGCTGGGAGGCCGTGCCTGGAGGCTCTGAGTGGATTTCAGCAAAGGTACTTAGATTTTTTAGAAGCACCCTGGATGTTTTCTTGGTGTAAACAGCTCCCACCTATAGGCTCTCCGGCACACACCTCCTCTGTCCCCAGAGGGTCACTCATTCCCTCCGAGTTGATGGCTCTAATGCGATACTGATAAACTTGCCCCGCCTCCACTGTGTCGTCGCTGAAGACAGTCGAGCTGCTTTGGACTTCCCCCACCCTGGTCCACGACTTCTTACCGGCCTCACGACGTTCCATCACAAAGCTGGTCACCTCCTTACCGCCATTGTCCCTGGGATGCTTCCACTTCATCTTGATGCACTTCCTGGAAAGCTCCAAGAACTCCACTTTGCCTGGAGGAGGTTTAGGGTGGTCTAGAGAAGAAGAAGTCATCTTGAACAAAAGTTAATTGTATGTTGGTGAAATATGAATCATCCCCACCCACCAATCACTTGGAGTTGCAAGTGAGCTGTGGTCGTGCTGCAGTCACTTTTTAGTCGAAGCTGAACTACTCCGCTGTCCTCTCGCACACATCTGTTGGCACAGCAATAAACATTAGTGATCATGAGGCTTGAACATGTCAGAACGTCTGCCACGCACCTGTTGATCACGAGAGTGGTGCTGTCAGAAGTCCGCTCCACCTTCATCCTCTCATCCTCCACCATCTCCACGCCGTCCTTGTACCATGTGACTTTGGGAGGTGGCTTCCCTTTGAAGGGGATCTTAATGGTGGCGGTCTGGCCTGCCTTTACTGTTACTGGTTGGCTCCCCAACATGTCCAACACAGAGGAATCAATCTCTGGAGGATCTAAGACATAGAAATACAGTTTTGCTGGAAGTTACATTTAAAAAAAAAACAACATTTTGGCCAAAATGTTAAATTTTTTACACACAATTATATATGTTGGCCAGAGGGGGAGCACTTTCAATTTTTACACACACTTGTTATTTCATATGTTGACCAGAGGGGGAGCACTTTTAAAACCGACACACAGTCAATTTGAAAAATCCCTCCTTTTTGGGACCACCTTAAGTGTGATAGATTTCACCACCAGGGGTGCAAATGAGATCTCTATTTTTTGTTTTTTGTAATGTGCTTAAGGCCGATGACAAACTTGTGCCGCACTTTGGGCAACCCAGCTGTAGAAGCTAACTGTTAATGGCCACTATAGTCTTAGTACTGTAGTGTATTTGTTCATCCTATGGTCACATACGGGCCGGGGGTTGTCTTACGTCAGCACTGGAAGTCGTAAAATCAGCTGTTCACCTGGCGGGTTTGTTCGGGGATGAATAGGGTCTACTTGTTTTATCATATATTGCTGCCTTTGCAGCAATAAATTATATAATGTTTACTTTTGCATGCACATTAAATCAACATAAAAATCCTGACTTTGGAGCAATGTTCACAGACTCTAGTATTTGGCTCTCTATTAGATGCAATGGTTCGCCGTATTGAGACCATGGCTTCAGTCCTAACTTGTTCACCGGTCCTCATAAGTAATAATTTTATGAGAAAATATTGCAATATTACAGACGCCGAAAGAATATGAGTAATTATTCCCAATTTTATAACAAAAATGTCGAGAAAAAGACTGCTTTTAGTTAATTTTTTGGGGGGTGAATTTTTTGTTTGTAATTGGTTTTTAATCTTCATTATTTACTTCAAGTTATTCCAGTATGTCTCTATATACATATGTATTTTCTTTCTTTTATTCATTTTGGCCAAAGGGGGCACATTTTGATTTCTGAAACACACTTGTTATTACATACGTTGGCCAGAGGGGGAGCACTTAAAATTTTTAGACATACTTGTTATTTCATATGTTGACCAGAAGGGGAGCACTTTTACATTAGATTAGATTAAGATTTATTGGTCCCTGTTGGGGAAATTCATTTTCACTGCCGTACATTTAAACAATAGACATTACACATCACGAACATCCATCCATCCATTTTCTACCGCATATTCCCTTCGGGGTCGCAGGGGGCGCTGGAGCCTATCTCACCTACAATCGGGCGGAAGGCGGCGTACACCCAGGACAAGTCGCCACCTCATCGCAGGGCCAACACAGATAGATAGACAACATTCACACTCACATTCACACACTCGGGCCAATTTAGTGTTGCCAATCAACCTATCCCCAGGTGCATGTCTTGTGGTGGGAGGAAGCCGGAGTACCCGGAGGGAACCCACGCAGTCACGGGGCAGACATGCAAACTCCGCACAGAAAGATCCCGAGGCCGGGATTGAACTCACGACTACTCAGGAGCTTCGTATTGTGAGGCAGACACACTAACCCCTCTGCCACTGTGCTGCCCACATCACGAATAAAAATAACAAAAAGACATCATACATGACCAACACATTTACAGGCTTGTCAGACAGGTCGGCCGGGCCTGCTGTTTCGGGCGGCTATAGCTGCAGGGATAAGGCTTTTAAAAACGACACAGTCAATTTGAAAAATCCTTCCTTTTTTGGACCACCCTAATTTTGATAGATTTCATCACCAGGGGTGCAAATGAGACATTCTCTATTAAATGCAATGGTTTTCCGTATTGGGACCATGATTTTGGTCCTAACTTGTTCACAGGTCCTCATATGGAAGGTTTTTTTCCTTGTTGATGTCTCAAGAAGGGTAGTAATACAAGAACACACACACACACACACACACACACACACACACACACACGCACACACACACACACACACACACACACACACACACACACACACACACACTCACCTGCAACAGTGAGTACAGCTTCACTCTCGACCCCCTTTGCTCTGAAGGTGTACTTGCCCTCATGAGCATCAGTCAATCCTGAGAAGATCAACTTGTGGACAGCTCCTTGTTTGACCACTTGAACGCCCCCCTGCCCTGTAATCTGTCCAACATCACACATTATTTGGGAAGTCTGTTCTCAGTCATTCAGGTTGAATACATTTCACCTTTCACCTAAAAGCTTTGTCGGTTCTAATTCTTAAGTCTCCTGTATACAGTATGACTGTATCGACCTCGGGGCGGTCACTATAAAGAAGTTGTTGATTTTGTCCAGTGTGGCTGCTGAACAACTGCAATGCCTGACAAAGCAACTCATGAAGGTGACAATCTGAGGACATGCATTGTAAAGGATTTCATCGTAAGGCCGCAGGAAAATACTGGAAAATAATTGTATTATTTTCACAGTGACTTTTTCAGTAATTTATTGTGAAAAATCTTCACAGCAATTTACTGGAACTGCAGTTTGAATGTCATTAAAACAGTTAGCTCCATCTTTTGACACTTCTTCCACCTCCGTCCTTGCACGCTACACCGCTACAACAAAGATGACGGGGAGAAGACGCTGCCGAAGGTGAGCCACGTAAATAAGACCGTCCACAAAACGGCGCGTCCGGAAGCGACTGTCAGAAAGCGGCTTGAAGATGATCTGTAAAACATAATCTATGCAACACTTTGACCAAAGAACCACCATTATGTCTTGTCTTGGTTTTTTCTGTCTTGTGATTTGCATGTTTTAGTTTGAAAAGTAACTCTCCTCTTGTTTCAGGTCACTTGCCCTTCCTTTTGTGTCATCAGTCTGACGTCATCCCTGTTCCCTGATTGTTTCCACCTGTTCCCTATTACCCTCATGTGTCTTATAAGCCCACTCCTCCCTTTGTTCTGTGCCAGATTGTCTCGTTTATTCGTGCTCTCTAGCATCTATGCCCATGTCCATGCCTTGCCTTACCTTGCCTCGTCTCGTGAATATGTTCCTTGATCCTGACTCCCTTCATTGCTATTTTGAGATTTCCTTTCTTCCTCCTCAGCAGAGTGATTTTTTCTTATTTAGTTTATTCAGCCGAAGTGGTGAGTTATCAGTTATTTTGTATTCTTTCCTCAAATTTTTGAGTGACAATTTTTGTTAAACTTTATTAGATTAGATAGTGTAGAATTTTTCATAGCTGTTTCTTCCTCCTGTTGGAGCGTTTTTTGTTAATACATTTTATAGCATATACGGCGCCAATTATAGTTCCTCTTTGCTTTTGTGTTTTCCTCCGTTCGGAGTGATTTTCGGTTGTTCCTATTTTTTGGAACCTTTTTCGCAGATTAGTTTTTTGGTTAATACATATATTGTAATTCCTTGACTTTGGAGGTGAAAGGAAGCTGTCAAAATAAAAGCCTGTCAAAGTTCCCTACTCTGCATCTGAGTCCTATCCTTTTTACCAAGCTTGACACATTACATGTTATGTAGACCACAAGGAAGTGTTTTATATTTAGAAAAACATAGTAATAATATGACTCCTTTTATGCGCCCTATAATCCGGTGCGCCTTATATATGAATTTTTTTTTTTTTTTTTAAATAGACCATTTATTGGCAGTGCGCCTTACAATCCGGTGCGCCCTCTGGTCCGGAAAATACGGCATGTAAAAATATGACGCAATAATAATGAGGCAATTAAACATTTCATATTCGTATACTGTACTGTATATGGATGATTACAAGGCCCTCAGAGAAAACGAGTTTGACTCCCCTGAGTTACATCTTGGCCTGGAAAACGTTGACGACCCCTGATTTAAAAAATAATACACTCATTTTATCTGTCGAATACAGCGAGGGCCAATAAAAAACTATCCCTAGGTTGCACTTTGGACATTAATGTAATTTTTAAAAATCAAGTCTCATCTTGTACCTCCTGTCCATCTTTCAGCCACACTCCATCCACCTTCTCGTCATCCAGGACCACACAGAGCTCCGCAGGGCTCCCTGTAGGACACTGAAGGTCTGACATCCCACTCTTAACCGAAGCGAAGCGCTCTGCCAGCGTGACAAAACATAATGGATCCAAGAATGAAAAGTCATTTCATAGCTGAAGTGTGGGTTTGGCAACAAGGCTGACAGATAATAGTACCTTCCACGCCGAGTCTGGCCGAGGTGACGTATTCCTGCGAGTCGTTGTCCTGAGTGCAGACCACGGTGTATTCTCCCTCATCTGTTTGTTCACACTCCTCAATGACGACCTCTGCCCTCTTTCCCTCGCGCATAAAGGTGTAACGTCGGCTGGCTGTGATGTCACTCCCGTCCTTTAGCCAGCGCACGTGCACGTCCTTGGAGCTCATCTCACACTCCAGTCGGGCCTTGCCTTTCTCCTGTGCACGCACGTTCTTCAAGGGGCTGGTGAAGGCGATGGGAATCCCTGGAGAGAAAAAAAATCCCAGACAATTTCCAAACATCTCGCTGAGGGGTCTCATACAGAAAAACTACATTGCTTCTGGAAAATATCCACATTTTGTTATGTTTTACAGCCTTATTCCAAAATGGAATAAAGTAATTTTTGTCCTCAAAATTCTACACACATACCATATTGTCAATGTGAAAAGTTTTTTTTCCATCAAAATGTGCATATTTATTAAAAATATTAAATCACATGTACATAAGCATTGACAGCCTTTGCTATAAAACTTTGTTGATGCACCTTTGGCAGAAATTACTGTTAGGGCTCCAGCACCTGCCGCCACACAGTCGTCTGTGCGCTCCTCTTAGCGCGCCTCCGGACACACCTGAAGTTGATGAGAGCACCAGGTCCTTCTTAAGCCAGCGTGTCCTGCGTTCCAGTGCCAGAACATAGCTACTTGTACATGTACAGTAAGCCCTACACGTCTCTAGCTCTCCTTGCATATGTGCTTCCTCGCTGTCCGTGTTTCCCCTCCTCTATGCTTATTGTGCTTGTCCTGTGTCGTTATCCCGCAGCTCCTCTTCGTTCCCTGGTTTTTGAGCTGTGTCTCGTCTCCCCGGACTCCCCTCTGGAGTTCTTGCTGCCTCCCTGGATCTCGACCTCTCACCTGCCCCCGGGCTACGACGCCTCGCTCAAGCCCTTGACCTCTTGCCTGCCCATGGACCTCCAAGCCTGCCTTGCCCTCTCTGGACTTCCACAGCTTCCACGACAAGCCCCTTCAACACCTCCCGGTAACACTCACCACGTACTCGCTTCACATAGACACACACCACATATTTGGGTTAATTACACACGTCACCTACTTGTGCTTAATAAAACGCTGCAAGCTAAACGACGTCCCTGCCTCAGTGCCGTCTCCTTCTCCGCTGTACCGTTGCAATTACAGCTTCAAGTCTTTTTAAATACGATGCCACAAGCTTGGCACACCTGTCTTTGGGCAGCTTCGCCCATTCCTTTTTGCAGCACCTCTCAAGCTCCATCAGGTTGGATGGGAAGCATTTGGTTTTCATCCAGGTGGGTAAAGTGTCTTGCCCAAGGACATAACAGCAGTGACCAAGATGGCTGAAGCGGGAATTGAACCTGGAACCCTCAAGTTGCTGGCACGGCCGCTCTACCAACGGAGCCACGCCTGAATTGATACTGTACTAATACTTTGTACCTGGGAATCGGTATCCAAACGTACCAATTTTGGTGCTATCTATCTTGTCTGTTCATGTGTTAATAAGTGTTCATTTCTTTGATAACACAATATATTCTTTGGCATTTAACAATTAGCTGATAGTAACGGTGCTGTGCAGTTGTTATATCTTGTTGTCTTACACTTTTGAATCTCATTTGCAAGTATTACATATTAGACTTTACATGCAGTTGCAATTCCAAGACGTTAGATGGCAGTAAATGGTAAATGGTAAATTAGTTATACTTGTATAGCGCTTTTCTACCTTCAAGGTACTCAAAGCGCTTTGACAATATTTCCACATTCACCCATTCACACACACATTCACACACTGTACGCGGGAGCTGCCATGCAAGGCCCTAACCACGACCCATCAGGAGCAAGGGTGAAGTGTCTTGCTCAAGGACACAACAGACGTGACGAGGTTGGGGATTGAACCAGGAACCCTCAGGTTGTTGGCACGGCCACTCTCCCAACTGCGCCACGTAGTGTAAAGGCTACGGTGTGTCGGCTAAGCCATATAGTAGTCTTTATCATTGGGCTGAATGTGGCAGTATTGTATTTTGTTGTGCCCTACAAAGTGTTTATACCGTAAGTATTGTACTTATTACACACCAGCTGTTTGATTGTAACGTCTGCCTTAGTTGTAGTTTTCATTACCAAATTTGGAGGTGTTAAAATTGCCATGTAAAAATGCTAATGCTAATCAGTAGCATGTTTATGGCAAAAACAATTATTGATTAGCATTAAGCTAGCACATTTTGATAAGTGGTCAGGTATTGAAATATGGCACCGTTTAATTTTTACTTGATCCGGTACCATTGGCACTCAGTCTGTGCCTTTACAGGTACCGGATGTGTTACCCATTCTTATACTGTAGGTGGCAAGGCAAATCGGTGTAATATCTGATAGTATATCTCATGAATAATTAATTCATTTATCCAACACGCCGAGGGCCAGGGAAAACAAGATGTTGGTTAAAAATTGACCAATAAACCAAATTTCAAGCTAAAAATGTAAACCGAACGACATGATGCACATTGTTATTGTACCCTCATTATGTACTGAGAGAGAACAAGAAAGGCAGTGAGTAATTAAAGGGGAACATTATCACAATTTCAGAAGGGTTAAAACCATTAAAAATCAGTTCCCAGTGGCTTATATTATTTTTCGAAGTTTTCTTCGAAATTGTACCCATCACGCAATATCCCTAAAAAAAGCTTCAAAGTGCCTGATTTTAACCATCGTTATATACACCCGTCCATTTTCCTGTGACGTCACATAGTGATACGATACAAACAAACATGGCGGATAGAACAGCAAGGAATAGTGACATTACCTCGGAATCAGACTTGGATTTCAGCGGCTTAAGCGATTCAACAGATTACGCATGTATTGAAACGGATGGTTGTAGTGTGGAGGCAGGTAGCGAAAACGAAATTGAAGAAGAAACTGAAGCTATTGAGCCATATCGGTTTGAAGCGTATGCAAGCGAAACCGACGAAAACGACACGACAGCCAGCGACACGGGAGAAAGCGAGGACGAATTCGGCAATCGCCTTCTAACCAACGATTGGTATGTGTTTGTTTGGCATTAAAGGAAACTAACAACTATGAACTAGGTTTACAGCATATGAAATACATTTGGCAACAACATGCACTTTGAGAGTGCAGACAGCCCAGTTTTCATCAATTAATATATTCTGTAGACATACCCTCATCCGCTCGCAGATTTCTTTGACTTTATCGTTGGAAATGCATCTGCTTTGAGTGTCGCAGGATATCCACACATTCTTGCAATCTCTGTCGTAGCATAGCTTTCGTCGGTAAAGTGTGCGGAACAAACGTCCAATTTCTTGCCAGTTTCGCATCTTTGGGCCACTGGTGCAACTTGAATCCGTCCCTGTTCGTGTTGTTACACCTTCCGACAACACACCGACGAGGCATGATGTCTCCAAGGTACGGAAAACAGTCGAAAAAACAGAGCTGATTTGACTCGGTGTTTGAGAAAATGGCGGATTGCTTCCCGATGTGACGCGTCATCGCTCCGAGAGCGAACAATAGAAAGGCGTTTAATTCGCCAAAATTCACCCATTTAGAGTTCGGAAATTGGTTAAAAAAATATATGGTCTTTTTTCTGCAACATCAAGGTATATATTGACGCTTACATAGGTCTGGTGATAATGTTCCCCTTTAACCTAACCTTAATCCTTGATCTACTCATCCTTTAGTCCCAAAGAACATGTATTCTACAGTATGTGTAATATTTATATCACTCAGATTTCACTTTTACTGATTTCTTTACACTCCGATAAATTATTGAGAATCATGATGAGCTTCATTTGGAAGGCAAAAGATTCAATTTTCTCAAGATACTGAAGACCAAAGGATGGAGCAGCTTATGTTCCATTGATTCTGCATCCTCGTGATTGAAAAGTGTTATTTATAATAAAGTGTACTCTCCATACTCTCAATGAATAGTGGCACAGTGGCAGAGATGTCCCCGATGCTGATGGTGTAGTCTCCGGTGTCGCTGACTTTCACATCTTTAATCTTCAAGGTGTAGGTCAGACCATCTTCAGACAGCGACACATCAAACTTTTCATCCCTTTTGACCTCCTTTCCTTTCACCTTCAACCACACACATAATCATATGTCAATATATTGTCTGCAAGCTGGGGAATGTTCAATGTTTGAAACTTTACATGTGACTTAAGTTACTGAGCACGCTACTCATAAACTACTAACCATCCAGATCAGAGGAGCATTGGTCTTCTTGGAGAGACGCACCTCAAACACAGCAGTCTGGCGCTCTCTCACTTTTTCGGGCTTGAACTCAGACAGGAATTTCAGAGGTTCATCTGACAGAAACAAATGTAAAAAAAAAAAATTGCTACACTGGTTTTAGTAGGGTGGCAGTAGCTCAGCCCACAGTCATGGCTCGGTCAACCCTTGTGCAGCCCTAAGGCCCAAAATGGGCATTACATGCGTTCCTTATGTCAGTGTTTTTCAACCACTGTGCCGTGACACCCTAGTGTGCCGTGAGATACAGTCTGGTGTGCCGTGGAAGATTATCTAATTTCACCTATTTGGGTTAAAAACATTTTTTGCAAACCAGTAAATATAGTCTGCAAATTACGTGTGGTTTTTGAGTGTCGGTGCTGTCTAGAGCTTGGCAGAGTAACCGTGTAATGCTCTTCCATATCAGTAGGTGGCAGCCGGTAGCTAATTGCTTTGTAGATGTCGGAAACAGCGGGAGGCAGTGTGGAGCAGTGACGTGCGGTCACTGGAAAATCATCATGGAAAGAAAAAAAATGTAAAAAGAAAAAAAATTAATTAAATTGTTATATGTATTCAGTGATTATACTATAAAGTTATTTTCCATTTAACTTCACCAGTTTTAGATAATTTTTATTCAAAATGACTGAATTTTCACATTTGCTGTTCAAATACTGAGAAGAGACGGTGCGGTGATCAGCAGCCAGTTGAGGCACGTCACTGATTTGTGCCTCAACATGGATTGCGGACTTGGCTAACTGCTGGCCTGCTGTGTAGTGAGACCGTATTGCTATATGAACTATATTATACATTTCCATAGTTTAGTTAGCTGATTTATATAATGTACAGTGTATTTTGTCAACAACTGTATGTGTGTAACGTATTTCTTGTGCTGAGCAATCATAAAACTGCTGCGAAGACGCACTGGCTGAGGCTCCCAGTAATCCCGCCTCCTGGTGCCGGTTAATGCACCCCCGCCGCAGAATGCACCCCCCGACGGGAGCGCCACACCAACCAAAGCCCACACCCAAACCCTCCACGTGCAAGACCGAATCCACCCAAAAAAAGTCACTTAACAAGAGGCCAAAAAGTGCAAAAACAACAATGCTCGCGCCGGAGGAGCCGTGAACGACTGCAGGGACACAACATTAGGTACACCTGCAGACTGCAGCACGGATTTCATATTTCATTCATTCACAACTCCTCCAACACGAACACCACTGTTCCCGCACTTATAAGTAAAGGTAAGACCATAATAACGTTTTTTTAATTAAATGTGCTTTTTTGTGTGCTACAGTTTGTATGTGTAAAGTTAAAGTTAAGTTAAAGTACCAATGATTGTAACACACACTAGGTGTGGTGAAATTTGTCCTCTGCATTTGACCCATCCCCTTGATCACCCCTTGGGAGGTGAGGGGAGCAGTGGGGAGCAGTGGGCAGCAGCGGCGCCGCGCCCGGGAATCATTTTTGGTGATTTAACCCCCAATTCCAACCCGTGATGCTGAGTGCCAAGCAGGGAAGAATGCTGGTATGAGCTTTTAAACATAACCCGTTAACTGCTGCCAATCAAATGGTGAATAAGATACTCTTTAGGGTTTATATGTTTGTAAATCTGACTGTGATGAAGTCAGTGCCTCACCAGCCATGAACCTCACCGCACGTCACTGGTGTGGAGGTAAAAAGGTGTCTAATTCTTAAACCAAAAATAAACAAAAGGTGAGTGCCCCTAAGAAAAGGCATTGAAGCTTAGGGAAGGCTATGCAGAACGAAACTAAAACTGAACTGGCTACAAAGTAAACAAAAACAGAATGCTGGACGACAGCAAAGACTTACTGTGGAGCAAGTACTTACTGTGGAGCAAAGACCGCGTCCACAATGTACATCCGAACATGACATGACAATCAAAAATGTCCCCACAAAGAAGGATAAAAACAACTGAAGTATTATTGATTGCTAAAACAAAGTAGATGCGGGAAATATCGCTCAAAGGAAGACATGAAACTGCGACAGGAAAATACCAACAAAAAAGAAGAAGCCACCAATATAAGAGCGTGAGACAAGAACTAAAACACTACACACAGGAAAACAGCAAAAAACTCCAAATAAGTCATGGCGTGATGTGACAGGTCGTGACATTAGACCTACTTTGAGACAAGAGCTATATTGATGCATGCTTGGTTATGCTTTACTGTCAATTGAGTTTCGTTTTTTAATGATTTCTGCTGGTGGTGTGCCTCCCGAATCTTTTCAACGCAAAAAAATGTGCCTTGGCTCAAAAAAGGTTGAAAAACACTGCCTTATGTGATATGATTGTTCAGTTTGAATGTTAACGGTCTGAAATTTCGGCAGAGTTTTTTGTTTGTATAAAATTGCCTTGTGTTTTTGATTACGTCGTTGTTAAAATAGGAAGCGTAATTCTCAGAGCGTGAATGAGTTAAACTGTCATTAGGATACGATAGGATAGACTTTTATTTACCTTACAATGGGGACATTATGTGGTTGCAGTCAAAAAGTCCACAGAACGTATTAGAAGTTGAACAAAAGTTACAAAATAATAATATAACAATACATTTAATTTCATAGCCCTTTTCAGGAAACTCAAGGTCGCTTTAAAACAATATAAAATACAATAAAACCAAGGCATAAAAAATAAACAACCCAATAGAATAAAAAATAGGGCAAGGGTATTTGGTGAGTTAGACGGAGTAGGCAGACCGGAACAGGTGTGTTTTGAGTTTAGATTTGAAGGTGGGCAGAGAGTCGCAGTTATGGAGGTCAGGTGGTAGATTGTTCCAGAGCGACTGAAGGCTCTGCCCCCCCATAGTGATGAGGCAGGCAGGGGGCACAGAGAGGTGGATAGAGGAGGAGGATCTGAAGGAACGAGTGGGGATGGTGACCTGCAGGAGATCAGACAGGTATGGTGGGGCGAGTTTGTGGATGGCCATGAAGGTGTACAGAATGAGTACAAAAGTGCCACCCACTCATTGCGCAATCTCAAAGAGGTTTAGACCGAAAGGTAAAAAACACAAGGGGAACATTTAAGTACACAAACATACATATACACATACTGTACATATACAAGTACATATACGTTGTTGCCCCACGGGAAACTGGGTAAGACATGGCACACTGAAAAAGCTTAACCTATTGTTACTATAACAATCTACAAGGTTAATATAGTTGGCTTCTCTTTCTTCCCCTCCATTTATCTGCTTTCTTTTGTATTTCAAGTTATCATTACATATATGTATTATTGCATTTGAAACAATTGTATTGTTGATAATAGAGGTAATTATTGTTATTATTCATAATCAATAGTGCTATTTCTATTGGTATTTGCATTGGTCCATTTGTAGTGTAATAATGCTCATTGTCATTTCTGTATTATTATTTATTTCACTAACTGTTTCTTTGCTATCACTTTTACTATCATATTTGTACCTATCCTATTTGCTGATGTTGTTCTATTGTTGTTGTTGTTGTTATTGTTATTGTTGTGTTTGCTGTTGTTGTTGTCTCTCTGTCTTATCGCCTCTTGTCCAGAAAATTTCCCCCTATGTCTTCTTTTTTTCTCTCTTTCTATCCCCTCCTGCTCCGGCCCGGCTGCACCAAATAATAATATAAATCCATTTAATAAAGTCAAATACAAATAAGGCAACAAGAGAAGTATCCCACACTTCTCTTTTGTAAAGTAAATGTGTACAGTAAATATGGGCATCTATATCAAGAATATGATTTGCCTGAGTACCATATTTTTCGGAGTATAAGTCGCTCCGGAGTATAAGTCGCACCGGCCGAAAATGCATAATAAAGAAGGAAAAAAACATATATAAGTTGCACTGGAGTATAAGTTGCATTTTTGGGGGAAATGTATTTGATAAAACCCAACACCAAGAATAGACATTTGAAAGGCAAATTAAAATAAATAAAGAATAGTGAACAACAGGCTGAATAAGTGTACGTTGTATGACGCATAAATAACCAACTGAGAACGTGCCTGGTATGTTAACGTAACATATTATGGTAAGAGTCATTCAAATAACTATAACATATAGAACATGCTATACGTTTACCAAACAATCTGTCACTCCTAATCGCTAAATCCCATGAAATCTTATACGTCTAGTCTCTTACGTGAATGAGCTAAATAATATTTTTTGATATTTTACGGTAATGTGTTAATAATTTCACACATAAGTCGCTCCTGAGTATAAGTCGCACCAACGGCCAAACTATGAAAAAAACTGGGACTTGTACTCCAAAAAATACGGTAGCTGGACAGGACAAAAAAAAACAAAAAACAGAACACAGAGTGTCTATGTAAAAGAGCACCAAGCTTATGTAACCAGCTGCCACTTCAGCTGTGCCATGTTTACATGCAGCAACAAAAGTAAAATGCAATGAAAAACTAAAAATTAAAAGAAAAAAAAATACATACTGCAATTAAACTGCTGAAATGCTATGAAAATGATCTTGGGCAGATACAGATAACATGGCAGATGAATTATTGACCTATTCAATGCTGGAATTAGCCAACCCACAAGAGCCTCCATGGAAATGCCCCCCTCTACCTCAAAGAACTGCTCACCCCCAAATCCTCCACACGACACCTCCGCTCCGGACAGGCTAACCTCCTCCAACCTCCGAGGACAAAGCTCCGAACTATGGTAGACCGGGCTTTCTGCTCCGCCGCTCCCAATCTGTGGAATGCTCTCCCTGACCACCTGAGGGCAATACAGACTGTGGATGCTTTTAAAAAAGGCAAAAAAAAAACCTTATTTTTAAAAAATCATTTTTTTTAGATATATGTGTGCTAGTTGTAGCTATTAGGCTGTTCTAATTTTTATTTTATTGTACTTTTTTTTTTACTTGTTGGGGGCAGCTATTTGTGGTTCTAGCTTTGTTGTTGTTTTAAATGCACTGTAGCACTTTGAGGTTGTTTGTTCAATGTAAAGTGCTTTTACAAATAAAATCTATTATTATTATTATTATTAACCTAAAATATTCCAGTCTGTAACTTTTTTGTTCTGTTAATTTTGACAAAAAGGCCATAAAACGTAAAATTAATAAATTGATCTGAAGGTGTTAAAAGATTTCAAGACTTAAAAGTAAAACAATATATAGACATTAATTGCTGACTTATGACATTTTATTATTAGTGGATCCCTTTCGGATTCTAAGAGTGTGTGTAGTCAATCTTAAGCTTGCACAAGGGTTAATTAAATGCTTGGGCTTTGGAACCGGTCATGGTTCAAGTCCTAGTGTGGACAAGAAAAAAAATGTAAACCAGTTTTGTCTGCTTCCAAAAAAATGACTGATGTCACAATGACAAAAAAGTTACGATGATGTGAATGACTTGCCTATGACTTTAAGTTTTGCTGACTGTCTCTTATCTCCAACCTGCAGGCTGTAGGTGCCCTTGTCACCCAGGCCCACGTTTGAAATGCACAGCATGTGCTTGGTTCCTATCTGTTTTATCTCATATTTGCCATGAGAGTACTGGAGGCGCAGCAATTCTGGGCCCTGAGAACAAAAATGCCAGTGATGGAATGTTCAAGTTAAAAGTATGACATCACCCAAACAGACCAGAAACCACTGCATCCTTATGTTTGGATCTTCCAGTTCCAGAACGGTTTCAAACACGACGTTGCTGCCTGCTTTGGCAGTGATGTCCTCCAGGGGGTTAAGCACACGAACCACCTGGGAAACATGTTTCAAATACAATTATTAGAATCATTTCTGCATAAACTGTCTTTTTATGTGAAATGTGTTCTATTTCAAACTTTTCGTTTTCATTTCTGCTGGTGCATCAAGGGCCCTGTTCTTGCGCTAAAGTGTTTTTTTACGCATTTGAAGCTATGCATGTTTTTCTTATTCGCATTCTCCCATCCGGCCTGTGGACACACCCACGCCACAAGTGCTTAAGTCGTAAATGAAATCGGGTTCATTATTAATGAGGCAGAATTTACCATGAAGCAATTTTTTGGGGCTTTTTGAAAATTTTGCATCAAAGGATTTTCTTAGCATTTGTGTTAGATAAAACTTTTAATTTGAAAAGACCGTATCCATCCAGGCAGTGCTTGTCATGTGTATGTGTGTTGTCATTGTGTTCTAGTGTGTGTATGCACGCTACAACAGCTTCTTCTTCCTGGCTGGATGTGAATAATAATATGGAGATGAAGACTTATTATAACCACACTGATGTTGTATGAAATGTTGAGAGTTTTGTTTAGTACAAATGTTTGTGAAGCTATGACAAATTAGAGGGTCTTGCCTGGCCAACTGTGTGTGTGGGTCTGTTTTAACGGCTTGAGTGGTGGAGCATAACAGTTTGATATTAACTGTCAAAAATAAATGGGATCAATTGATAGACACTACAATATAAGGGTGTCAAAAAAAAATCGATTTCGAATTAATTGTGATTCTTATTTGTAACAATTCTTAATCGATTCAAAAAAATCAAATATCGATTTAAAAAATATATATGTATATTTTAAACCTGTCCTGTCCAGCCACTCAAGCAGATCATATTGTTGATGTAGATGTTACGGTGGGGTCGCATGTTAATGTGCGGATCATTTCCCCAAGATGCAGACGGAACTCCGGAGGCAGTGTGCAGGTAGGACAATGATATATTTTCCATAAAATCAGACAGGAAAACAAACCAAAATAGAACAAGCGTGCCGATAGCGCGGGAAGCTATGAAAAAGCTAACGGGAAAGCTTAGTATAGAAACAAGACGAAGGAATCACCAATCGTAACTTGTTGTGTAAAGCAAACAAAACAGTCAGACCAAGTGTGGCGAAAGGCAGGTATAAATAGCTCTCTGATTTGTGCCCGGGAGCAGGTGAACATCCCAGACATTAATCAGAGGCAGGTGAAAATAATCAGCACCCATGGCAACCAAGAAACACAAACCCTGGGGTGCTGAAAACAGAACTAAGGGAGTCTTAAACTAAACAAAACATGATCCGGGCAACGGATCATCACAGTAGATGCCCATTTCCGCTTTACATATTTACTTTAGAAAAAATAAGTGTGGGATAGTTCTCTTGTTGCCTTATTTGTATTTGACTTTATTAAATGTTTGGGTAAAATTCTATTTAACAAAACCAGTTTCGATTTTAAGTAATACAGAAATTTATCAGCGCTGTTTATCTATTTTTTGGAGGAATGTAGTCAAATATAGAACTGGCACCCAATGTTATTAAAAAATATTGATTTTGAATCAAGAATCATTTTGAATCAAGAATTGAATCGTATGGTGCTCAAAATTCACAGCCTTACTACACTATATATGTGTTTGCCGTTTAATAGTCACATAGTTCAATGATCAAGATCCAGATGAAATCGTTTTTGCGTCTGCTTTCGCTGTGGTCGCACTCAAGAGACAACGATGTGAATTCTGATTTCGATAGTTAATTCAGAGTGGCCTTATGGTCATTTTATCCTCTTCTCAAAAGATGTTTCCAGGTGTCTCAATTGAAGCGATGAGAATATATTTGGTACTTTTCTCGAATCGGTGACAAAGGGCAGCCTTGGCGGAGTCCAACCCTCACTGGAAACGTGTCCGACTTACTGCCGGCAATGCGGACCAAGCTCTGACACTGATAATACAGGGAGCGGACCGCCAAAATCAGACAGTCCGATACCCCATACTCTCTGAGCACTCTCCACAGGACTTCCCGAGGGACACAGTCGAATGCCTTCTCCAAGTCCACAAAGCACATGTAGACTGGTTGGGCAAACTCCCGTCACCGATTCTGTTCATAACTTTTATGGACAGAATTTCTAGGCGCAGTCAAGGCGTTGAGAGGATCCGGTTTGGTGGCTGCAGGATTAGGTCTCTGCTTTTTGCAGATGATGTGGTCCTGATGGCTTCATCTGGCCAGGATCTTCAGCTCTCACTGGATCGGTTTGCAGCTGAGTGTGAAGCGACTGGGATGAGAATCAGCACCTCCAAGTCCGAGTCCATGGTTCTCGCCCGGAAAAGGGTGGAGTGCCATCTCCGGGTTGCGGAGGAGACCCTGCCCCAAGTGGAGGAGTTCAAGTACCTCGGAATCTTGTTCACGAGTGAGGGAAGAGTGGATCGTGAGATTGACAGGCGGATCGGTGCGGCGTCTTCAGTAATGCGGACGCTGTATCGATCCGTTGTGGTAAAGAGCTGAGCCGGAAGGCAAAGCTCTCAATTTACCTATCGATCTACGTTCCCATCCTCACCTATGGTCATGAGCTTTGGGTTATGACCAAAAGGACAAGATCACGGGTACAAGCGGCCGTAATGAGTTTCCTCCGCCGGGTGGCGGGGCTCTCCCTTAGAGATAGGGTGAGAAGCTCTGTCATCCGAGGGGAGCTCAAAGTAAAGCCGCTGCTCCTCCACATCGAGAGGAGCCAGATGAGGTGGTTCGGGCATCTGGTCAGGATGCCACCCGATCGCCTCCCTAGGGAGGTGTTTAGGGCACGTCCGACCGGTAGGAGGCCACAGGGAAGACCCAGGACACATTGGGAAGACTATGTCTCCCGGCTGGTCTGGGAACGCCTCGGGATCCCCCTGGAAGAGTTAGACGAAGTGGCTGGGGAGAGGAAAGTCCGGGCTTCCCTGCTTAGGCTGCTCCTCCCGCGACCCGACCTCGGATAAGCGGAAGAAGATGGATGGATGGATGGACTTTTCTCGAAGTTTATTATTCAATTTTGTTAAGTACGGTCTACATTGCATCCAAACTTCAAGTGCAACATAATGTATTACCTTTCACGGGCGCTGGACTTATTCCAGTTTCAAAGGCGCATAAGTACAAGTACTTAGTCGATAAGAGAATACGCAAAAGGCCAGATTAGACAGGGAACACCCACATTTGCGGGTTGTTCCACCCATAGTGCAAATCTTGGATGAAGGCGGACAGGGACAGTCTGAAGTTGAGGGGAAGAATACTGCATGGCCACTTGAGCACATGGGAGAATGGGGCCCACAATGAACAAGTCTATGAAACATGTATCAAGTCTATGGCACACCTCCACTTCCACTTTCTTCTTCATCTCCTTCAGCCTCTTCAGGATTCCCCTGAAGTCGGTGAAGCCATACTCTGCACAGATCCTCTCATAGTCCTTCTTCTCAGCACCAGACAAGATCTTCAGCATCTCCTCTTCTGTTGGAGGCTTCTTCTCCTCTCTCTTCTCCACACTGCTACATAAGAGGAAAGGAATTGGGGAGGATGATCTCCCCACACACTTTATTAGGCCCAACAAATTCAAAGGGATCCAGAAATATTTGTTTAAAAGTTGGATTATTATTATTGTGGTAGAACTGCACTGCCTGGGGACGTTCAGTATTATTGTCTTGAACGATACACAAGCCTCCAGCTAGGTGGCAGCAATGCTCAAACTAATCATCAGGCTGCTTGTTCAACCCACTAGAAGTACACATGAACACTGACAGAGCTGATGGAGGAGAATAACGGAGACATTTCTGAATTGGAAATAAATGGATGAGGCATCAGAAGCAAGGAAAACAAGTTTAGTGGCTTAAGAGTGACCAAACTTAAAGGGGATCTATTATACAAAACCAAATTTTTTATGTATTGGTACCTCTTTTTGTGTATTTGGGATCTGCATAAGTACAGAAAATTTGAAATCAAACCATGGAGGAATGGTGGAGACATTTGTATAAAAAAAACAATCTTGAGTTCTTTCATAAGTTTGGAATTTGAGTTGAGTTGAGTTGAGTTTGTTTTTATTTGGAACATGCAAGCATACAACATGATACATCACAATTTCCAGTTTCTCTATTCAACATGTTCGATAAGGAGCAGGAAGAAGCAGAGCTTATTTAATTTGACCCCTTTTCCTTTACATAGCAGTTGCTAAAACTTTTGTTCACTTCCTGTTCTCAATTTATTCACAATATACTCCATAAGTAATAACAATAAAATAAATAAATAAACAATAATTAGTGAAGTAAGTTATATTTCATATGGTGAGACAAGTAATTAATGGATGGATGAGATAAATTCAGAATGTTAATCATGGTTATTCTTCTTTGTACTTTGTAAACACTAAGTTTGGAGAGTTTCTTGAGGTGGATTAAATTAGTACATTGTTTGATTTCTTTGCTTAATTCATTCCATAATTTAATTCCACATACTGATATACTGAAGGTCTTAAGTGTTGTACGTGCATACAAATGTTTTAAATGAAATTTTTCTCTAAGATTATATTGCCCAACTTGTGACATTTTTCCCAATTGTGACCATATATGGTAAAAATGTACCCAAAGTGCTTTGCACGAGTCCGCCACTGTAGCCCGACGTTGTAGTCAATAAGGTTCCTTATTTTTCTCTATCCTCTTGTTGTGGGACAGACCGGCTCGTACATATACATGCATTCTGCGCTGTTGCCATTTGTAATACAAAATAGCGTATAGTTTGAACTTATATCTGTCAGTAGACTAAATACGCGGTAAAAACTACAACATGGCTGACAAGGAGAAGTCGAAGTGGAAGCACCTAAGTAATAGGATCCGACCAAAACATCTGGTCTTACTCGCTAGCATTAGCCCTCAGGTTGCTGGCATGGCCGCTCTACCAACCGAGCCACACCGTCCCCAGGTCCCCAGGTAAATGTTGTGCATTGCTATTACATTACTTCATAAAACTACTGCAGTTGTTAGTAGATTCAATTGTATTCTTTTTATACATTAGTTATTATCTAAAAGTTTACTTTTCTTTTCAAAAGGTATGTTACATATTACAATTGTGCTGTTCTAGGGAGGGCAAGCACCAATTGATTGATTTTAATTCATTTCAATTGGGGATTTTGATGTGTTTGAGTCCTACTGTCATTTTAAAAAAGTGTCATTAAATAGTTGTCCAACTTTTGTTTCGGAAATGAAAACAGAAAAAAATGGCCCGAAATGTGTTTTTTGATTTGCATTTAAGAATTGGAAATAGAATGAACGGAAGGTACACGGACCGTATTCTATCTTTATTTGTCGTTATTTATACTTTTTGAATAAATTATGTGATAATGTTCATCAGTAACTCATTGGTGTTAATTTTCAATCTACCTAGATGAAAAAAAAATATCAAAATCAAATGACAGGATGTTATTTATGTAGTTTGCTCATTTTCCTCGACTGGTGCACGAACATCATGTGGTTTATTTTATTTTTTACATATGTAGCATCATCTACAAAGATACAAAGGATTGCTATTGCGACATCTAGTGGACACATTTAGAACAGCAGTTTCTTTCATTCAAAAATTTTGGCTTATTTTTATACTTAGCAAACTCATCCCGCGGGCCCAGAGGTGGGTAGAGTAGCCAGAATATGTACTCAAGTAAGAGTACTGTTATTTCAGAGATTTATTACTCAAGTAAAAGTAAGGAGTAGTCACCCAAATATTGACTTGAGTAAAATTAAAAAGTATGTTGTGAAAAAACTACTCAAGTACTGAGTAACTGATGAGTAACCTGTTTGTTTAATGACGACGGCAACAACTAATGCACAAAAACATAAAAATAGCAATGAGCAAATTCAGAGCCAGGAATATCTCTTAAGCAACTAAAACCATAATATATATTAAATAATAAGACATTAACATAAAAAAATTAAGGCACCTTGTTTGACATGTCAACTTGATGTGTATTATATTTATCCATGAGAGCATTTTTGTTGTAAATTGTGAGGTGTGTCTGTTAAAATCATGGTTGTTTTTACAAATGATGACAGATGTGAACAAGAGCATGTATTGTCTTTGTGTGATGATGTAAATGAGGTGTGGTTGTTTTGTATATTAAGTATGTGTCCATGAAAGGGCTTTTTATGACTTTTTTCTTAATACTTGTGTATGATATTATTTTGACAGATATTATGACATAATTTTATTGCATGATTTTTGTATCCCTTTAATTTAGGTAGCCAGGGACTGCAGATGGAAATGAGCTATTTAGCTATATAATCTGGTACAGAACATATCTGTCTTTGAGCTTAATGTTTCTGTGCATTGTCCCTTCAAATAAAGACTAAACTAACTAAACCTGGGAACACACTGTGCACTTTTGATTGGTGTTTCTATGCATGCGTGTGTGTGTGTGCCTTTGTCTCTCTATGAGGCTGCAGTGCGTTAATAAATGTCCCCACACGATGTACATTTGACAGTGATTCATAGCAGGGAAGCTAACATCAGCCTACGGTGACAGCCAAAATATCTACTAACGTTACTTACCGCGATGTGCTTCCTCAAATTTGACGTTGAGTTCATGTAAGTTTAAGCTTGTTGTTGTTTTGCCGCTGAAACTTCAGCGGCGGTCACATGACCATGCGGTCATGTGACCTGTTTGATTGATGAAACGGAGTCAAACGTCACCAGTGACTGTATTTGATTGGTGTGCGATAGATGCGATATATCAGGGGTCACCAACCTTTTTGAAAACAAGAGCTACTTCTTGGGTACTGATTAATGCAAAGAGCTACCAGTTTGATACACACTTAAATAAATTGCCAGAATTAGCCAATTTGCTTAATTTACCTTTAACTCTATGTTATTATTAATAATTAATGATATTTATCTTTGTGGAAACACTGATCATCTTAATGATTTCTCACAATAAATATATATAGAAACAGATAAATATCAATATGCAACACTTTATTTTTATATTTTCTCTAAGTGCACATTTTTCAAATTGAACATTTTCAAATGATCACTTCTAAGACAGTCTTGTGAAATCACAATATCCTATTTTAACTAGCTAGCCACTAACATTTTACTGACCTTTGAACTATACTAGGTCAGAGTTCATTTATATTAAACACAAAAAACTCTTTACATTTTAAATGTTTATATATATATATATATATATATATATATATATATATATATATATATATATATATATATATATATATATATATATTGTCATTTGTAAGTTACATGTAAGTGTGATTTAAACAAGAATAGCTAAATAAATAAATCTATGTATATAAAAAAAAAAAGGGTATTTCTGTCTGTCATTCCGTCGTACATTTTTTTCCCTTTTACGGAAGGTTTTTTGTGGAGAATAAATGATGAAAAAAACACTTAATTGAACTGTTTAAAAGAGGAGAAAACATGAAAAAAAAAGAAAATCAAATTTTGAAACATAGCTTATCTTCAATTTCGACTTTTTAAAATTCAAAATTCAACCGAAAAAAAGAAGAGAAAAACTAGCTAATTCAAATCTTTTTGAAAAAATTAAAAAAGAACATCATTAGTAATTTTTCCTGATTAAGATTAATTTTAGAATTTGGATGACATGTTTTAAATAGGTTAAAATCCAATCTGCACATTGTTAGAATATAGATCAAATTGGACAAAGCTATATTTCTAAGACAAATCATTATTTCTTCTAGATTTTCCAGAACAAAAATTTTAAAAGAAATTCAAAAGACTTTGAAATAAGATTTAAATTTGATTCTACAGATTTTCTAGATTTGCCATAATATTTTTTTTGAATTTTAATCATAATAAGTTTGAAGAAATATTTCACAAATGTTCTTCGTCGAAAAAACAGAAGCTAAAATGAAGAATTAAATTAAAATGTATTTATTATTCTTTACAATAAAAATAATTAATTTACTTGAGCATTGATTTAAATTGTCAGGAAAGAAGAGGAAGGAATTTAAAAGGTATAAATGTATATGTGTTTAAAAATCCTAAAATCATTTTTAAGGTTGTATTTTTTCTTTAAAATTGTCTTTCTGAAAGTTATAAGAAGCAAAGTAAAAAAATAAATGAATTTATTTAAACAAGTGAAGACCAAGTCTTTAAAATATTTTCTTGGATTTTCAAATTCTATTTGAGTTTTGTCTCTCTTAGAATTAAAAATGTCGAGCAAAGCGAGACCAGCTTGCTAGTAAATAAATAACATTTAAAAAAATAGAGGTAGCTTACTGCTAAGTGCTGCTATTTGAGCTATTTTTAGAACAAGCTAGCGGGCGACTCATCTGATCCTTACGGGCGTCCTGGTGCCCGCGGGCACCGCGTTGGTGACCCCTGCGATAGATCCTACTTTGAAGGTCTGTCTGACAAACCAAAACAAACAAAGCGTGCATTAACAGATCGATAAAAATCAGTAGCGAGTAGCGAGCTGAATGTAGATAAATGGAGCGGAGTAAAAGTAGCGTTTCTTCTCTATAAATATCCATCCATCCATTTCCTACCGCTTATTCCCTTCGGGGTCGCGGGGGGTGCTGGAGCCTATCTCAGCTGCAATCGGGTGGAAGGCGGGGTACACCCTGGACAAGTCGCCACCTCATCGCAGGGCCAACACAGATAGACAAACAACATTCACACTCCCATTCACACACTAGGGCCAATTTAGTGTTGCCAATCATCTTATCCCCAGGTGCATGTCTTTGGAGGTGGGAGGAAGCCGGAGTACCCGGAGGGAACCCACGCAGTCACAGGGAGAACATGCAAACTCCACACAGAAAGATCCCGAGGCCGGGATTGAACTCACGACTACTCAGGACCTTCGTACTGTGAGGCAGACGCACTAACCCCTCTACCACCGTGCTGCCCTCTATAAATATACTCAAGTAAAAGTAAAAGTATGTTGCATTAAAACTACTCTTAGAAGTACAATGTATCCCAAAAGTTACTCAAGTAGATGAAACGGAGTAAATGTGGCGCGTTACTACCCACCTCTGCGTGGGCCGGATAAAACCTAGGTTTGACACCCCTGGTATAGAAGATAAAAAACACAGCAATTTCAATAGGGCCCGAGCAGCTGAGCCAGGGCCGCAGGGTGAGATGCATAGCACTGCCAAATAGCCATGCAGATGTACTCAACAATAAATGCATACAACGGAGCGTGCAAGCTTTGTGCGAGTTTGACAGCGTGAGGATGTTGACATCTCAGAAGCGTCGCTGTGTGACAACATCACAAGCACTCCTTCAGATCCTGCAGATATTTCTGGATGCATGCAAAACATTATGTGGGCTGGGATGAGATAAGAGGGAATGTTGACACGTCTAGGAGTGTTGAGGCTGGTAAGTAAAAACCTACCATTTCTTCAGCTTTTTTTTAAAGTCCAGTGCTGGATCTGGCAACAAAACCAAGACAAGAAGTGAATAGAGTGCAGGGTCACACTGTGAACTGTCATACAGTATAAACTGACTTTCTGTCACGATAAGCGATATGCTGTAGATGGCTTCGCCGTGCTCATTGGAAGCAATGCATTTGTAGACATCGGCGTCCTCCAGGGTCAGGATTTTTATCTGAAACGAAGCACAGTGACCAACAATTAGTTTGACTGCACAGCAGTGCACTTTTAAAACAGCAGAGTGCAGTGTGATGCTTAACTTGGTGCATATTGGCCACTCCACAGAGAGGCAGTTAGCCAAGGGAGATGCATATGTCAGCACCCACAAGTTAATTGCTTTAAAGTAGCTATTTGAGCTTCACTTAAGATCCCCGGGCTGGTACACAGAGAGAGCTAAATCCACTTTGGAGTGGTTATAGATAAAAGTATCAGAGAGCGTTTACTTTCTATATACTTCTGGTCGTGATGCATGCTGTGCTGTCTCAGTTGACAGCACCAAGTTGGTAAAGTTCCTATGCTTAATGATAGGCTGCACACAAGTGCTGACTTCTGCCAGTTAGTGCTTTAAGTCACTTTTGCTACCAACACTTTTTAAAACTGCAATTCAAGGCTGTTCTGATATTTGTATTGGAGCCTGATTTAGTCCGCATGTATTAAATTCTCTTCAATCAACACTACTACTAATCATATGTATAGTTAAGCCTGATACTACCTCAATTCCCCAGACAATATACATTTGTAATATGTAAATACAAAACCCAAAACCAGTGAAGTTGGCATGTTTTGTAATTCGTAAATAAAAACAGAATACAATGATTTGCAAATCCTTTTCAACTTATATTCAATTGAAGAGACTGCAAAGACAAGATATTTAATGTTCGAACTGAGAAACACATTATTTTTTTGCAAATATTCATTAATTTAGAATTTAATGGCAGCAACACATTACAAAAAAGTTGTCACAGGGGCATTTTTACCACTGTGTTACATGGCCTTTCCTTTTAACAACACTCAGTACACGTTTGGGAACTGAGAAGACACATTTTTTAAGCTTTTCAGGTGGAATTATTTCCCATTCTTGCTAGATGTTCAGGTTAAGTTGTTCAATTTTGCGCTTTATATTACACCACACATTTTCAATAGGAGACAGGTCTGGACTACAGGCAGGCCAGTCTAGTACCCGCACTCTTTTACTATGAAGCCACGCTGTTGTAACACGTGGCTTGGCATTGTCTTGCTGAAATAAGCAGGGGCGTCCATGATAACGTTGCTTGGATGGCAACATATGTTGCTCCAAAGCCTGTATGTACCTTTCAGCATTAATGGTGCCTTCACAGATGTGTAAGTTACCCATGCCTTGGGCACTAATACACCCCCATACCATCACAGATGCTGGCTTTTCAACTTTGCGCCTAGAACAATACGGATGGTTCTTTTCCTCTTTGTTCCAACGGACACGGCGTCCACAGTTTCCAAAAACAATTTGAAATGTGGACTCGTCAGACCACAGAACACTTTGCATCAGTCCGTCTTAGACGAGCTTGGGCCCAGCGAAGCCGGCGGCGTTTCTGGGTGTTGTTGATAAATGGCTTTCACTTTGCATAGTAGTTTTAACTTGCACTTACAGATGTAGCGACCGACTGTAGTTACTGACAGTGGTTTTCTGAAGTGTTCCTGAGCCCATGTGGTGATATCCTTTACACACTGATGTCACTTTTTGATACAGTACCACCTGAGGTCCGTAAAATCATCGCTTACGTGCAGCCATTTCTCCAGATTCTCTGAACCTTTTGATGATATTACAGACCGTAGGTGGTGAAATCCCTAAATTCCTTGCAATATCTCATTGAGAAATGTTGTTCTTAAACTGTTCGACAATTTTCTCACACATTTGTACACAAAGTGGTGACCCTCACCCCATCCTTGTTTTTGAATGACTGAGCATTTCATGGAAGATGCTTTTATACCCAATCATGGCACCCACCTGTTCCTAATTAGCCTGTTCACTTGTGGGATGTTCCAAATAAGTGTTTCATGAGCATTCCTCAACCTTCTCAGTCTTTTATGCCACTTGTGCCAGCTTTTTTGAAACATGTTGCAGGCATCAAATTCCAAATGAGCTAATATTTGCAAAAAATAACAAAGTTTACCAGTTCGAATGTTGAGTATCTTGTCTCTGCAGTCTATTCAATTGAATATAAGTTGAAAAGGATTTGCAAATCCTTGTATTCTGTATTTATTTACGATTTACACAACGTGCCAACTTCACTGGTTTTGGGGTTTGTATATTCGTATATAGTCACTGTTACATGCAACCCTCTGAGCAAAGCCATAACTGCAGTGGCCCGCAATGAAAACCAGTTGGACACCGCTGATTCAGTCTATTGAAGTGAAGTGAAGTGAATTATATTTATATAGCGCTTTTTTCTAGTGACTCAAAGCGCTTTACATAGTGAAACCCAATATCTAAGTTACATTTAAACCAGTGTGGGTGGCACTGGGAGCAGGTGGGTAAAGTGTCTTGCCCAAGGACACAACAGCAGTGACTAGGATGGCAGAAGCAGGGATCGAACCTGCAACCTTCAAGTTGCTGGCACGGCCACTCTACCAACCGAGCTATACCGCCCCACATATTATGTTGCATGCAACAACAATCCTGCTTTTTACCCATGAATAAATGAATAATACAGCACATAGTTCTACCTTCATACATTTCTTGTCTTTTTTGTAAAAATGTTGCGTAGACGTGCAGGTGTCAAACCTTGAGTATGTGTTGATTGTTGATGTCGTCGTAGAACAACTTTGTGCCCTCCGACAGCGGAGCGCCACTGGCTCGCTGCCATCGAACTTGGGGTTTGGGCCTCCCTGACACCTTGGCTTTGAAAGCTGCACCGACACCTTGAGATGACAGACCATGTGTTAGAGGGGAACGGATCCATGGATTTCATCTATAGCACACTGCAAAAACCACATTTCCAGAAAATTCCATTATAAGTAATTGTTTTTTTGTTGTTTTTTTGCTAAAAATAAGAAAAATCGAGCAATTTTTACACAAGAAAAATATTCTTATAGCATTTAAAGTTAAAGTACCAATGATTGTCACACACACACTAGCTGTAGTGAGATTATCTTCTGCATTTGACCCATCACCCTCACCCCCTGGGAGGTGAGGGGAGCAGTGAGCAGCAGCGGTGGCCGCACCCGGGAATATTTTTTGGTGATTTAACCCCCAATTCCAACCCTTGATGCTGAGTGCCAAGCATGGAGGAAATGGGTCCCATTTTTATAGTCTTTGGTATGACTCGGGGGTTTGAACTCACAACCTACTGATCTCAGGGCGGAGATTCTAACCACAAGGAAACTGAGCAGGTTTATATTAAGGAAAACTCTACAAATTAAGAATAAGGGTCACATGATCGACTAGTGCAGGGTTGTCCAAAGTTTGTTTGGACAACAGCTTGTTTTTTTTTATAGGCCCTTGGCATCCATCCATCCATTTTCTACCCATTGTCCCTTTCGGGGTCGCGGGGGGGGGGGGGGTGCCGGAGCCTATCCCAGCTGTACACCCTGGACAAGTCGCCAGCTCATATCGTACAAATAAAGTGAATTCATTATTAATGAGGTGTCTATTTTTTTTTTTAGGTTGGTCTTCTTTTTGCATATCTAGGAATCTTTGTATTTCTGCTTAAAACAAGTGGAGCATTAAAACAACTTTCAATTTTAAGAGCACATATTTCTTAACAATAAAGAATAAAAACTAAATCTAGAATATGTAGTAACATTTTGCTTAAACCAAGCCTCATAAAAGTTCATGTCATCTCAATTTATAAATCTAATACGTACATTTGGCTTGTAATAAGGACATTTTACTTACGTCTAAATTGATAAGAACAACTTACCTAAACCTGCTTTCTTATTTTATAACTCATTGTATTGGTAAAATCACAAAAAAATATTCTAGTTTAAAGAATTCTAGCTAAGCAATTTTTGCTTACCCGATTTTTTGCTTGAAATAAAAAAAAAAATCTCATTTTAAGATAATTCGTATGGCTGTTTTTGCAGTAATAGGTGTCCAAAGTGTTGCCCGCAGCTCGTTATTTATTGGCCTGCAACACACTCTAGGTCAGTGTTTTTCAATCTTTTTCGAGCCAAGGCACATTTTTTTCATTGAAAAAATCTCGAGGCACACCACTAGCAGAAAACCTAAAAAAATGAAACTCAGCAGCCGATATTGACAGTAAAAAGTCGTCTATAGGCATCATTGAAGTAGGTGTACTATCATGACCTGTCACATCACGCCGAGACTTATTTTGAGTTTTTTTTTTTTTTTTCTTTTGTGTAGTGTTTTAGTTCTTGTCTTGCGCTCCTGTTTTGTTGTTGATTATCATGTCATGTACGGATGTACTTTGTGGACGCCGTCTGCTGCTCCACACGCTGCAAGTCTTTGCTGTCGTCCAGCATTCTGTTTTTGTTTACTTTGCAGTCAGTTCAGTTTTAGTTTCGTTTTGCATAGCCATCCCTAAGCTTCAATGCCTTTTCTTAGCGGCACTCGCCTTTTGTTTATTTTTGGTTTAAGCATCAGATACCTTTTTACCTGCACGCTGCCTCCCGCTGTCCTCTGCATATTGTGATTACGACAAACCATGTTCCCGACATCCACAAAGCAATTAGCTACCTGCTGCCACCTACTAATATGGAAGAGTATTACACGGTTACTCTGCCGCGCTCTAGACAGCACAGGCACTCAACAACGGCACATTATTTGCGGATTATATCTACTGGTTTGCAAAAAATATTTTTAACCCAATTAGGTGAAATGACATCATCTCCCACAGCACACCAGACTGTATCTCACGGTACACTAGTGTGCCGCGGCAGAGTGGTTGAAAAACGCTGCTCTAGGTGAGGTACCAGACAAAGAGCTGCTCAAAGACCACTATGAATAAAGCAAAAACAGGGACACAGATTTCACCCCTGACAAGCTGGCCCCAACTTGCAGTCACGCACCCACGGGTGCCAGTGCGCCAGTTGTGCTATGTCCATGCATTTTTTGGTGCCAAAGCTAAGAGGTGCCACTCCCATTGCAATGAAAATGGTTTAAATGTAACTTAGATAATGGGTTTTACTATGTAAAGTGCTTGGAGTCACTAGAGAAAGGCGCTATATAAATATAATTCTCACACACACATACAATGCGGCGGAAAACGCCAAGGCCTACGCTGAATATCGGCCGTGAGTGCGTGCACAAAGAGCTGGCTGCTTTTCGTCATAGACACATCTATCTCAGCTGCATTCGGGCGGAGGGCGGGGTACACCCTGGACAAGTCGCCACCTCATCGCAGGCATTTAGTTTTTTTCACATTTAATTTTTTATAGCTTATCCTGTTATTTTTTGGACCTAAATGAGGCGTTTTCATGCATAAAAATGAATACATAAACTAAAGATATCAATATTACAGTAACATTTTCTCCTAGATGAGACCAAACCATCGAAGCGTGCTGTTCAGTATCGTGGACGCTGATTGGCTCAGCCTCGGACAGTTTTTCCTACACTAAATTAAAAGAGTGTTAAGGTGACGAAAGGTTGTTGCATCATGTCTAGAGGGAAGTGTACCGTATTTTTCGGAGTATAAGTCGCTCCGACCGAAAATGCATAATAAAGAAGGAAAAAACATATATAAGTCGCACTGGAGTATAAGGCGCATTTTGGGTAGAAATTTATTTGATAAAACCCAACACCAAGAATAGACATTTGAAAGGCAATTTAAAATAAATAAAGAATAGTGAACAATAGGCTGAATAAGTGTACGTTATATGACGCATAAATAACCAACTGAGAACGTGCCTGGTATGTTAACGTAACATATTATGGTAAGAGTCATTCAAATAACTATAACATATAGAACATGCTATATGTTTACCAAACAATCTGTCACTCCTAATCGCTAAATCCCATGAAATCTTATACGTCTAGTCTCTTACGTGAAGGAGCTAAATAATATTATTTGATATTTAGGGTAATGTGTTAATAATTTCACACATAAGGCCCTCCTGAGTATAAGGCGCACCCCCGGCAAAACTATGAAAAAAACTGGGACTTATAGTCTGAAAAATACGGTATTTAAAAGGGAGTAAACTGCTTTTATGCTATGGCTATGGAAATATTTGATTTATAATTCTTACATTAAGGAAATTCATGTTTGGAACCAACAATCAGCAATTTGATGTTATCACTTTTTCCTCATTTCCCTGCTGGTGTCATTCCAGAAGGTTCTACTGTTTTCTACATATTGTCATATTGTGACATATCCAGTAGAAGACCAATCATTTATGCAGTGTAGATCTTTGTCTGCATGTTTCGCATCTTCATACTAAACTTGTGGGGCGGCATGGCGCGGTGGGTAGAGCAACCATGCTAGAAACCTAAGGGTTGCAGGTTCGCTCCCCGCCTCTTACCATCCAAAAATCGCTGCCGTTGTGTCCTTGGGCGAGACACTTCACCCTTTGCCCCCGGTGCCACTCACACCAGTGAATTGAATGATGAATGATAGGTGGTGGTCGGAGGGGCCGTTGGCACGAATTGCAGCCACGCTTCCATCAGTCTACCCCAGGGCAGCTGTGGCTATCAAAGTAGCTTACCACCACCAGGTGTGAATGAATGATGGGTTCTTCATGTAAAGCGACTTTGGGTACTTAGAAAAGCGCTATATAAATCCCAGGTATTATTATTATTAAAAAGGTAATTTTATCGGGCATCAATGGTGAATTTAAAAACACTTATCACCGAAGATAAGATAAGATAATATGGACAGAATTTCTAGGCGCAGTCAAGGCGTTGAGGGGATCTGGTTTGGTGGCTGCAGGATTAGGTCTCTGCTTTTTGCAGATGATGTGGTCCTGATGGCTTCATCTGGCCAGGATCTTCAGCTCTCGCTGGATCGGTTCGCAGCCGAGTGTGAAGCGACTGGGATAAGACTCAGCACCTCCAAGTCCGAGTCCATGGTTCTCGCCTGGAAAAGGGTGGAGTGCCATCTCCGGGTTGGGGAGGAGATCTTGCCCCAAGTGGAGGAGTTCAAGTACCTCGGAGTCTTGTTCACGAGTGAGGGAAGAGTGGATCGTGAGATCGACAGGCGGATCGGTGCGGCGTCTTCAGTAATGCGGACGCTGTATCGATCCGTTGTGGTGAAGAAGGAGCTGAGCCGGAAGGCAAAGCTCTCAATTTACCGGTCGATCTACGTTCCCATCCTCACCTATGGTCATGAGCTTTGGGTTATGACCGAAAGGACAAGATCACGGGTACAAGCGGCCGAAATGAGTTTCCTCCGCCGGGTGGCGGGGCTCTCCCTTAGAGATAGGGTGAGAAGCTCTGCCATCCGGGCGGGGGGAGCTCAAAGTAAAGCCGCTGCTCCTCCACATCAAGAGGAGCCAGATGAGGTGGTTCGGGCATCTGGTCAGGATGCCACCCGAACGCTTCCCTAGGGAGGTGTTTAGGGCACGTCCGACCGGTAGGAGGCCGCGGGGAAGACCCAGGACACGTTGGGAAGACTATGTCTCCCGGCTGGCCTGGGAACGCCTCGGGGTCCCACAGGAAGAGCTGGACGAAGTGGCTGGGGAGAGGGAAGTCTGGGCTTCCCTGCTTAGGCTGCTGTCCCCCGCGACCCGACCTCGGATAAGCGGAAAAAGATGGATGGATGGATGGATTATCACCAAAGACAATTCAGTCAAACTGTCTCTAATTTGATTTCACATGACTAATTTCTAAAACACTTACAGCATAGATAGATATTAGAGGATGCAATGAGCAAACATGGCTTCATATTCATTGAAGAAACTTACCCTCTTGTGCAGTGATAGGGCGTAGTTTTTCCTCAAAATCTGGGACAGACTCCCCCTCTGGGAGGCTGGGAGACTTCTGTACCTGACTGAAGGTTTCGACCACAGCAGATGTTCCACGCTGTACCCCAGTGATGTCTAATGCATGAACCACATCATCAGAAACTTAATAGTCAGAGATTTACCTATACAGTGGTATCTTGCTTTTCACACATGCATGTACAGCTATATTTAGGCTCTATAGAGGTCTTGAACAGGGATTCTGCAGAGGTGATGCAGAGGGGTTGTGAAATCTTTGATTAATTCGACTTTTTTTTGGTATTTTTTTGCATTTAAAAAATGTTCCTGGATGACATTGTGAAAACAAAAATATTGGGCTCTTCTTTAAATTGATTTTTTTTTTTTTTTTTACATCTAATGTGTAAGATTCTTACCATCTAAGGTCTTGGACAAGCCCTGAGAGACCTTTCGCAGCCGGGCGGAGCTGATGGAGGAACTGAAGGAGGAGGAGGAAGACGAGGAGGAAGATGAAGAAGACATCTGCATGGTCCTCCTCATCTGCTGTTCCATTTGCTTCATTCTTCCCAAAGTGGTCTAGAGAAAGAGGATGGTCGGTATCTTATTAAGATGGTGTCCGAATAAAGAGACATCCAACTATAGAAGGAAAAGGACACTTCATGATGGTGAAGAATTTCAGCAACCAATGGTCGCATGACTCATTTCCAATCCGGATCCGGTAGATCAATCAATCAATCAATCAATCAATGTTTATTTATATAGCCCTTAATCACAAGTCTCTCAAAGGGCTGAAAGAGATGAGAGGAGGTGGCTAAGTTTAGGGGAACCAAAGTTGATTGATGTTGCATTTCATAAGGCTTTGTGTGGTCACATACTAATTCCTGTAGTCATTTATACTATACAAAGACAAAAAAAGAACTAATTATTTGCATGAGGGAAGAATACTGAGGCTGGAGAATACATATTTTCTACATTGAGAAGAGGAAAATGTCACTTTTTTGTAATCTGTATTACCTTTATTGTGCCTCCCATAGTATAAAGCAGTGTTTTTCAACCTTTTCTGAGCCAAGGCACATTTTTTTCATTGAAAAAATTCTGAGACACACCACTAGCAGAAAACATTGAAAAATCAAACTCAACATTGACAATAAAAAGTCGTTCTCGCAATTGTTGGATATGAATTCAAACCATTACCAATCATGCATCATTATAAGTCTGTGACATCACACCGTAACTTATTTTGAATGTTTTGCTGTTTTACTCTGTGTCGTGTTTTAGTTCTTGTCTTGCGCTCCTATTTTAATGGCTTTTCCTCTTTTGTTGGTATTTTCCTGTAGCAGTTTCATGTCTTCCTCGAGCACTATTCCCCGCACTTGCTTTGTTTTCACAATCAAGACTATTTAAGTTGTGCGGACGCTATCCTTCTTTGTGGGGACATTGTTGATTGTCGTGTCATGTACGGATGCACTTTGTGGACGCCGTCTGCTCCACACGCTGTAAGTCTTTGCTGTCGTCCAGCATTCTGTTTTTGTTTACTCTGCAGCCAGTTCAGTTTTAGTTTCGTTCTGCATAGCCATCCCTAAGCTTCAATGCTCAGGTTGGATGAGAAGCGTTGTTGTTTTTTAAACCAGGATATCTCTCAACATTGCTGCATTCATCTTAGTCAAGTCAGGGAGGTGACCAACAACCCGATGGTCACTCTGTCAGAGCTAGCGCAGTCCAACCATCTCTGCAGCAATCCACCATAGTATAGTGGCCAGACAGATGCCATTTGTTAGTAAAAAAAGTTTGCCAAAATGCACCTGGAAGACTAACAGACCATGAGAAACAAAATTATTTGGTCTGATCTGACTAAGATTGAACTATTTGGTGTAAATGCCAGGCACCGCTCATCACCAGACAAATACCATCCCTACAGTGAAGCATAGTGGTGGCAGCATCATGCTGTGGGGGTGTTTTTCAGCAGCAGGAACTGGGAGACTAATCCGGATAGAGGGAAAGATGTATGCAGCAATGTACAGAAACATCCTGGATGAAAACCAACACTTCTCATCTAACCTAGTGGTGCATGAGAAGTGCTGTAAAGAGGAGAGGGCAAAGCTTGAGGAATCATATGCAAAAAGACTTGAGGCTGTAATTGCTGCCAAAGGTGCATCAACAACGTATTGGGCAAAGGGTCTGAATACATGTGACTTTTGAATTTTGAATTTTTTAATAAATCTGCAAATCTAAAATAAAATAAAATTTAAAAAAAATGTTCACATTGTAATTACGGGGTATAGTCTGTACAACTTTGAGAACTAAAATGAGTGAACAGGTTGTAACATAACAAAATGTGTAAAAAGCTCTCTCTCTCTCTCTCTCTCTCTCTCTCTCTCTCTCTCTCTCTCTCTCTCTCTCTGTGGGAATTGGATTTGTGGATTTAAATATACCCTCTACTTGCTCTATCGTTTCCTTTTCATCATACACTACAATGACACTTTGTTATTTTCAGGCTTAAACAAAGATCCAATTAAAATAATAATCCTCATACACCTGCTGTGTGAGATAAAGCAGGGTGTGTCTATCTCTACCGCACTCTGTGCTCTGCATCCTTCCTGTTAAATATGGCTGCTGTCATTTGTTTCCCTACATGAGCGCTGGTGCTGCCTTCCCGCCTCTACACATCCTGCCGGCACACATTCGGTAGCAGAGGGAAGATTAGTCACATTACAACTGCTTAATGCCAAACACCAGCAGGAGTCGAGCTCCACTCTACCGCTAATTAAAATGTGTCACTCATCGAACCGTCTTATAAAACTTTTATTCTATCATCCTCAAAAGGCCACGTGTGAAAACATTTGATGAGTCAGTACAAACGCACCTGTCTCATATAATGGCAATGATGCTTTGTAAGAGAGGTAGTAATACAATATATCTTTATTATTGTATTTGTAGAACTGTACTGCATTATACTGATACCACTAAATTAAACCTTTCTGTACACTCTTGTAGAATATAATATGTTTTTCCAAACACGGCAAGGAAGAAAGTGAGTGTGAAGGACCGCGCTGAGAAGAACAAGTGAATGATATTCATTGAATTGCAAAATAAATAATCAAAACATGACCGAATGTGTCGCCAACCTGGTAAAGCAATTTGAGCGTATCAATCAACCAATCAATCAAAGATTATTCATATAGCCCTAAATCACAAGTGTCTCAAAGGGCTGCACAAGCCACAATGACATCCTCGACTCAGATCCCACATCAGGGCAAGAAAAAACTCAACCCAATGGGATGACAATGAGAAACCTTGGAGGGGACCGCCCTGTCAGTCTTTATTATTATCATTATTATCAAACAAAACAGGGTTTAGTACACACTTTGGCATTAAGGCCATATTTCGGGTCATTTTTGGTACAGGAAAAGAACTAAATGTGAAACATAAAACTGTTTAGCCGTTTTGTTTATTGATTTTTAAAACAAAGCATGAAAATGCGATTCCGATGGCAGGTTATTCTCAATCAAAAATATAGTCCAAAATGTAGTCCCCTTTTAGTCACACCGCCCGGGCTTGTGGAAGTGCTTCGCATTGTCGAACGCACACTTTTTGTACCTTATTTGAAATGTGTGCCAAGTGTAAAATCGCTGCGGAGCACGTGTAACAATTCGATTGGTTACACCAGTGTTTTTCAACCACTGTGTGCTGTGGGAGATTATGTAGGTTTTCACCCATTTGGGTTAAAAATATTTTTTGCAAACCAGTAATTATAATCCGCAAATAATGTGCCGCTGTTGAGTGTCGGTGCTGTCTAGAGCTCGGCAGAGTAACCATGTTATTCTCCTCAATATCAGTAGGTGGAAGTTGGTAGCTAATTGCTTTGTAGATGTCGGGAACAGGTCGTGTGAGACGACGATGGTTTGTCGTGATCACAGTATGCAGACGACAGCGGGAGGCAGTGTGCAGGTAAAAAGTTATCTAATGCTTAAACCAAAAATAAACAAAAGGTGAGTGCCCCTAAGAAAAGGCATTAAAGCTTAGGGATGGCTATGCGGAACGAAACTAAAACTGAACTGGCGACAAAGTAAACAAAAACAGAATGCTGGACGACAGCAAAGACTTACAGCGTGTGGAGCCGAGACGGCGTCCACAAAGTACATCCGTACATGACATGACAATCAACAATGTCCACACAAAAAAAGATAGCAACAACTTAAATATCTTGATTGCTAAAACAAAGTAGATGCGGGGAATATCGCTCAAAGGAAGACATGAAACTGCTACAGGAAAATACACAAAAAAGAGAAAAAGCCATCAAAATAGGAGCGCAAGACAAGAACTAAAACACTACACACAGGAAAACAGCAAAAAAAACTCAATATAAGTCACAGCGTGATGTGACAGGTCGTGACAGTACACCTACTTTGAGACAAGAGCTATAGTGATGCATGGTTGGTTATGGTTTAAATTCATATCCAACAATTGCGACAACAACTTTTCATTGTCTACTGAGTTTCATTTCTTAATGATTTCTGCTGGTGGTGTGCCTGCGCATTTTTTCAACGCAAAAAATGTGCCTTGGCACAAAAAAGGTTGAAAAACACTGGATCAATGTAAGAGTTGGTATACCTACCCGCAGCGAGGACGTTCCATGCTGAGGTTGCTCAATTCATTTTTTTATTTTTACACTGCCTTCAAAAGTGGATTTCTACAGGAGGTAACAAAAAAACCTATCATTGACAGGCTAGAAGATTATAGATTGCTTCCTCACAGCTTTCCTTGTTAGTTGTTGTCCTTGATTGCTTCATCTCCTCAGGATGGCACATTACAAAATATTTTTCGTTTTCTTAAAGTTTCTTTTCAGTGGTGCAATTTTTACAAAAAAAACAACAAAAAAACAAGTGAGACTTACATGTTACAGCAAAGCAGTTTCTAACAGAAGTATAGTTTCCAGAAGTTTCTTGCTCAGCTGCTTCCAGCCAAAATATCCCTTCAAATGATGTTCTTAGTCTGCATCCGCTCCCTTCTTGTTAGACTCCTGTCAGCTTGGTAGCCACTTGGGTCTTATTTCCATGTATGAGCCGCCGCATGGACTCATACTTGCACAAATAAGGCAGTGATCTGTTCAAAATTGGTTGGGCTCATTGGTCCCAGGCTGGGTGAGCAAATCATTGCTAAAATCTTCCACTGGCCTCCACAGAGCATCCTCTGTGGGATGTATTAGATAAAACATTAACGTTCTTTAAAGAGGGTGTGTTGATGGAGGCTTTGTAGCAGCCTCTCAAGCTCATACACACGGGGGCTTGATAGAACATTTTAATACGTACTGAGTTTTGACCTCAGCTACCTAAAGTTAAGCCCGCAATTATTCATACTTAATCAAATTTGCATGCAAAAAGTTATGTTAAACCGGGGGTCAGCAACCCTCTCTTTAGCACCACCCTAGTGGCTCCCTGGAGCTTTTTCTTTAAAAAAATTGGCGGAAAAATATATTTGTTGTTTTAATAATGTTTCTGTAGTAGGACAAACACAACACAAATCTTCCTAATTGTTAGAAAGCCCACTGTTTAATGTGTTTGTGTTTATCCTTCACTGATGACAGTATTTAGCCAGCGCCGTTTTGTCCTACTAATTTTGGCGGTCCCTGAACTCTTCGTAGTTTGTTTACATGTGCACCTTTCTCCGTCGCTGCCACAGTAAGACGTGTTTCATGCCACTCCTCCTTTGTCTCATTTTGTCCACCAGACGTTTTATGCTGTGCGTGAATACACAAAGGTGAGCTTTGTTGATTTTATTGACTTGTGTGGAGTGCTAGCAATCCATGCTAACATGCTATTAAGGCTAGCTGTCTTTTTAAAGTTAAGTTAAAGTACCAATGATTGTGGTACTTTGGTGTGGTGAAATGTGTCCTCTGCATTTGACCCATCCCCTTGTTCACCCCCTGGGAGGTGAGGGGAGCAGTGGGCAGCAGCGGTGCCGTGCCCGGGAATCATTTTTGGTGATTTAACCCCCAATTCCAATCCTTGATGCTGAGTGCCAAGCAGGGAGGTAGTGGGTCCCATTTTTATAATCTTTGGTATGACTCGGCCGGGTTTTGAACTCACAACCTACCGATCTCAGGGCGGACACTCTAACCACTAGGCCACTGAGTAGGTTTTCATATTTATTTAAAAACTATTTCTGTTTAAAAGATGCCACTAGACACCAAAATGCATTAATTGAATTTGTTTTACTCAGCCCCTTAAGGCGGGGGTCAGCAACCCGCGACTCTCGAGCCGCATGCGGCTCTTCAGTGCCGCCCTAGTGGCTCCCTGGAGCATTTCAAAAAAAAGGATTGAAAATGGAAAAAGATGAAGGGGAAATATATTTTTTTGTTTGAGGACAAACATGACACAAAACTTCCCAATTGTTAGAAAGCCCACTGTTCAATATGTTTGTGTGCATGCTTCACTGATGAGAGTATTTTGTGAACATCGTTTTGTCCTACTAATTTCAGCGGTTCTTGAACCCACCATAGTGTGGACTGTGAAACAACAGTTTGTTTACATGTAAATTCTTCTTTGTCTCATTTTGTCCACCAAACATTTTATACTGTGCATGAATGTTATTGACTTGTTGGAGTGCAAATCAGGCATATTTGGTCAGTGCATGACTGCAAGCTATTCAATGCTAACATGCTAAGCAGCAGTCACAGTTGGGGGGAGGGAGGTTTTATAGGGGGCTTTTGCTGGTCCACGCGTAGAAGCTGTCGTGGAGCAGAACTAAATAAAGCAAGAGTCTGAATCTTGGGAGACTGTGGAGTGGTTAAGGTGGGCAGAGCTTGCATCTTTGGGGGCGGAACTTGTCCACCATGTGGTGATCTGTTGAATTACTGTAACTGGGTGGAGGCTGCTTGGTAGACTAAGTTGGGGGGAGAAGTGTCTGTATTGACTGCATCACATGTGCCAGCGCGCGCTTTCGTAGCCTGGGGTGTGACATCATCGGAGTGCACCCCCACATGTTCCCCAGATCCTGGTGGCGTGATGTCACCATGTTGCGACCGGCAAGCCTCTTGTCCACTCTGGATAGCCAGAGCCACATGAACAGAAGAGAGGTGGGCATCAAACATACCGGACTATGCTACTGGCAACAAAATGTAATCAAAGAAAGGAAGAAGTGCTTGGAACATGACTAAACACAAGACCTCGGAGATCATTGCAACAAAAACCAACACAGGACATTACACAGAGCTGGTTGAAAAAAAAAAAAAAAAATACACTGGCTTAGAGGCAGAAGCACTTAACACGTTCTACCGTGTCGCTTCCTTGAATATCGAAACCCTCTTCAAGTTGTGAGCTCTTAAAAATAAAGTTTTTTACTCCACATGGACAACAAAAGACACATTTTAATATTAAAAAAATGATGGGGTACCAACTGCTTAGATCAGTGGTTCTTAACCTGGGTTCGATCGAACCCTAGGGGTTCGGTGAGTCAGGGATTTGACGGAGGTCAAGACACACCCAACTCATCGTGTAAATAAAAACTTTTCCCTATCGCTGTATTATGGATACCCCGAAACAATGTTCCCTCTAATTTTCCATATGCGTGAGCAAACTTAAAAACTCATTGAGCATTCAGTGGAGCACATGTGAGCAACGTCAGACGTGCACATGCACTGTGGCTACAGCAGCAGCAAACCTGTCCCAAACTTGACTAAATAACAAGTTAAATGTTTTATTATTATAATCAAATGACAGCAGTCATTTCCATGAGATTATTTTCTAATGCAAGTGTTTTGGCCCACCTACAATGACAATAACAAAAAATATTGTTTTTCATGAGCTGTGTACTAGTATTGTATAGCTGGGTGGAAAACGAAGAAAAGGAACAGACTTTGCTTGAAAATGAGGCGACTTGTCCAGGGTGTACCCCGCCTTCCGCCCGATTGTAGCTGAGATAGGCTCCAGCGCCCCCCGCGACCCCGAAGGGAATAAGCGGTAGCAAATGGATGGATGGATGACTTGAGAGTGGCACTTGCCAAGGTGAAGCCACGCATTTCTGAACTGGTCTCTCAAAGGCAACAGCAGAAGTCACACTGATTTGCAGGTGTGTAATTTGTTGTGAGTTCATGCACTGTGTTGGTTTTGTTCTTTGAACAAGGTGATGTTCATGCACGGTTCATTTTGTGCAGCAGTAAAAAAAACATATAACTTTGTCTTGAATTTGAAAAAAAAAACATTTTATGTTTCACTAAAGAAGGGTTCGGTGAATGCGCATATGAAACTGGTGGGGTTCGGTACCTCCAACAAGGTTGAGAACCACTGGCTTTGATGGTTAGCCTACTAACAATATACTCACTCTTATTGTCTGATGTTTTCTTTTAAATTACAAAACATTAATTTTCCGCATCATATCACTGCTCTGTATCAAATATAAAACAAGAAAAAGCACAGAGCCGTTTCCAATGTGGTGTTGCCACTGGGCAACAGAGGGAGGCCTGTGCATGGAGGAACAAGAGAAGACAGAGAGCCCCATTGACAGTTCTCTAATCCTCTGTGCTACACCTGGCTGTGGCATACTAATGATGGAGAAATGACCTAGATTTCATTCTTAGTGCACAACACAATGAAAGCTTGGGGATTTGGTCACTTGTGGCATCCTTGTCTGCGGCAGTGTTTGTTCTGAAAAAGGAGGCTCTGTCGATTAGCGAAGTTCCAAATGGAACGTCAGCAAATAACATTCAACGCTTGTTCTAAGGGCAATATCTCCAACAGTTGATGAGTAGACTACAGCCAGATCGATTTTTACTGTGCTGTAATTGACACGCCAGATTCCACTTGCTGCAGACGCCAGGTCGAAGTGAGGGCATATGAGTAGAGGTGGGTGGATTTATCTACAAACCCTGTTTCCATATGAATTGGGAAATTGTGTTAGATGTAAATATAAATGGAATACAATGATTTGCGAATCATTTTCAACCCATATTCAGTTGAACATGCTACAAAGACAACATATTTGATGTTCAAACTGATTAACATTTTTTTTTTTTTTGCAAATAATCATTAACTTTAGAATTTGATGCCAGCAACACGTGACAAAGAAGTTGGGAAAGGTGGCAATAAATACTGATAAAGTTGAGGAATGCTCATCAAACACTTATTTGGAACATCCCACAGGTGAACAGGCTAATTGGGAACAGGTGGGTGCCATGATTGGGTATAAAAGTAGATTCCATGAAATGCTCATTCATTCACAAACAAGGATGGGGCGAGGGTCACCACTTTGTCAACAAATGCGTGAGCAAATTGTTGAACAGTTTAAGAAAAACGTTTCTCAACCAGCTATTGCAAGGAATTTAGGGATTTCACCATCTACGTCCGTAAAATCATCAAAGGGTTCAGAGAATCTGGAAAAATCACTGCATGTAAGCAGCTAAGCCCGTGACCTTCGATCCCTCAGGCTGTACTGCATCAACAAGCGACATCAGTGTGCAAAGGATATCACCACATGGGCTCAGGAACACTTCAGAAACCCACTGTCAGTAACTACAGTTGGTCGCTATATCTGTAAGTGCAAGTTAAAACTCTCCTATGCAAGGCGAAAACCGTTTATCAACAACATCCAGAAACGCCGTCGGCTTCGCTGGGCCTGAGCTCATCTAAGATGGACTGATACAAAGTGGAAAAGTGTTCTGTGGTCTGACGAGTCCACATTTCAAATTGTTTTTGGAAACTGTGGACGTCGTGTCCTCCGGACCAAAGAGGAAAAGAACTATCCGGATTGTTATAGGCGCAAAGGTGAAAAGCCAGCATCTGTGATGGTATGGGGGTGCATTAGTGCCCAAGACATGGGTAACTTACACATCTGTGAAGGCGCCATTAATGCTGAAAGGTGCATACAGGTTTTGGAGCAACATATGTTGCCATCCAAGCAACGTTACCATGGATGCCCCTGCTTATTTCAGCAAGACAATGCCAAGCCACGTGTTACATCAACATGGCTTCATAGTAAAAGAGTGCGGGTACTAGACTGGCCTGCCTGTAGTCCAGACCTGTCTCCCATTGAAAATGTGTGGCGCATTATGAAGCCTAAAATACCACAACGGAGACCCCCGGACTGTTGAACAACTTAAGCTGTACATCAAGCAAGAATGGGAAATAATTCCACCCAAGAAGCTTAAAAAACGTTATCTCCTCAGTTCCCAAACGTTTACTGAGTGTTGTTAAAAGGAAAGGCCATGTAACACAATGGTGAACATGCCCTTTCCCAACTACATTGGCATGTGTTGTACCCATGAAATTCTAAGTTAATTATTATTTGCAAAAAAAAAATAAAGTTTATGAGTTTGAACATCAAATATGTTGTCTTTGTAGTGCATTCAATTGAATAGGGGTTGAAAAGGATTTGCAAATCATTGTATTCCGTTTATATTTACATCTAACACAATTTCCAAACTCATGTGGAAACAGGGTTTGTAAATATCAATATTATTGATGCCAGAGTAGTAGGAATGGGTATGGTTTATTTTTTCCACCAAATTGGGACTTAAAAAAAACAAACGGTGCTTAAACGGTGCTTAAAGGTAATTGAAAAATTGAAAGTATGCAAATAAAATTATAAAACAAAAAAAAACTACTTAATGCCACGGAATTTTGTGACATTTGAGTTGAACAGATAATCTAAATACAAGTAATACATTCAAAAATAAGAAATACAATCCTTACAAATTTTCATAATTATTGCAGCAATACAGAAAATAGAGAATGTGCAAAAAGTGACTTTTGTAATATTAATGCTCGTAACTCTGGGGGTTCATGAATGCAACCTTGCTTGCTGTAACCATCATTAAAGTTAAAGTTAAAGTACCACTGATTATCACACACACACTAGGTGTGGCGAAATTACTCTCTGCATTTGACCCATCACCCTTGATCACCCCCTGGGAGGTGAGGGGAGCAGTGGGCAGCAGCGGTGGCTGCGCCCGGGAATCATTTTTGGTGATTTAACCCCCAATTCCAACCCTTAATGCTGAGTGCCAAGCAGGGAGTTAATGGGTCCCATTTTTATAGTCTTTGGTATGACTCGGCCGGGGTTTGAACTCACAACCTACCGATCTCAGGGCAGACACTCGAACCACTAGGCCACTGAGTTGGTGCATAATGCGGAAGAGCTGTGTTGTTGTTAATGTGGCTACTGGCTGCCGATGTTGGCATGTTGATGTCCGCAATAAAGTTTAAAAAGAGAGTCAGACTATGTGTGCTTTTTTTGGGAGACTACATTACTAACAATACTAAGCCGATGTGTTTACTTTGTAATAATAATAATAATAATAATAATAATTAGCTTTATTATCTCCGAGGAGAAATTTGTCTTGGACATCAAGACACAGCGTTTTACATATATACATACATACATACAGTTCATCCGACAATACAGCGACGACAGTGAACAGTGCGCAGGTATATTAGTTAGTTATGAGATCACACATTACACTCCCCCCCGTATTGCACACCTCCCGTATTTCCCAATCCCAATATTGCACTTCTTATTATTGCATCCGGTTATTACAGTAGTTTTCTGTTGTTAAGTGCTTTGATTGCCAGAGGAACAAAGGAAAATCTATACCTGTTGAGTTTGTATGTTGCTGTTCTGTACCGTTTACCATTTGGCATCGACACAATTTCACTATGAAGTATGTGGTATGGGTCACGGGTAGGGACGTCCGATAATGGCTTTTTTGCCCATATCGATATTCCGATATTGTCCAACTCTTAATTACCGATACCGATATCAACCGATACCGATATATACAGTCGTGGAATTAACACATTATTATGCCTAATTTGGACAACCAGGTATGGTGAAGATAAGGTCCTTTTTTTTTAAAATTAATAAAATAAAATAAGATGAATAAATTAAAAACATTTTCTTGAATAAAAAAGAAAGTAAAACAATATAAAAACAGTTACATAGAAACTAGTAATTAATGAAAATGAGTCAAATTAACTGTTAAAGGTTAGTATTATTAGTGGACCAGCAGCACTCACAATCATTTGTGCTTACGGACTGTATCCCTTGCAGAATGTTCTGATATATATTGATATATAATGTAGGAACCAGAATATTAATAACAGAAAGAAACAACCCTTTTGTGTGAATGAGTGTGAATGGGGAAGGGAGGTTTTTTGGGTTGGTGCACTCATTTTTAAGTGTATCTTGTGTTTTTTATGTTGATTTAATAAAAAAACGAGAGAAAAAAAACTAGACCGATAAAAAAAAAAACGATACCGATAATTTACGATATTACATTTTAAATCATTTATCGGCCGATAATATCGGCAGGCCTATATTATCGGACATCTCTAGTCACGGGTGATTTTTAAGACCCTGCTTCCTCATATATTTCTTGAAGGGAACAAGGAGGCTGCATGCCAATTATTTTACCAGCCTTCTTGATAAGGTTTTGAGGTTTTTGTGATTAATTAAACACAGTCTCAAAGGAATATAACCTGTGGAGGCACTTTCTGCCGAAATATCTAAATTTCTATGTCCTATTCTTGAGCCCTTGGGCTCTTGAAACTGGGGCCCTCTTCATTATGTAGTTGAATAGACCTGGTGTAAGACAACCAAGGGGCCACTGTATATTGTTTAGATATTCAAGGAATACGTAAAATATTAGTGTTTTATTCTGACTATAACAATACAACAATTAAAATAATTTAATAATGTTGAAAAATGTCGAAGTAAATTGGTATTGATATCAAGGATATTGGCTCTGCATTTAGTACACATTTGTAGCATCGTAGTATACTCCTAAGAGCCAGTCAGAGGTAACGGTGGGATAGTGATTAACACAACAGCAGCTGCAGCCACATGATATTTAAACTGCTCTTCTCAGGAGAATTTTCACATGGATTTGAAAGGAACAGCTGCAGTCAGTTAAGCATTGAAGGGACACTTATTAGAGAGATAATCTCAATCATTTTTGCAGGCAACTAATACCGGTAATACATTGTCTACCCCTTTGATAGTCCATGTATTGTTCAAAGGTAAACAACATTATGCTGATACGGCAGACATCCTCTCTTGTCTGTATCAGCCACATCTCCTCTTCACTTCTAATCATCTCATCTTCACCATAATTCAGCAGGTGGCCTTTTAAGCTTTACGGTACAAGGTCTCTCTGGACATCAGTTTAAACACTTGTTCCACTGCAGAAGAAAATAATAGAGGAGGTCTGCCGGGATCCAGGAGGCAAAACCTTGTAGAACCCACATTTTAGCTGAAGCAAAAAAGGGAGGGGTGTTTGCGAGAGACAAAAAGAGGACATAGACTGCCAAATGACTGATAATAATATTTATTAACATTTAATATTAACACATATTTATTCTCATATTATTTATACATTTTCTTACATAATATTTCTACTTTAATCTTGTAATATTATCAGGGATGTCAAATTTAAATAAAAAATATTTAATCGTGATTAATCACATTTTGTCCGTAGTTAACTTACAATTAATCACGATTATTCACAGATGGATAAAAGTTTTCCATCTTTGATAAGTGTACCATAGACAAATCATTTTATAGTTTTTCTAGTTTTTACAATACTATCAGCATGGGACTGGAAAATTAACGTTTGCTTCATGCAAATCATTATAAACATTTTGTTTGTTTTAATCAGCTCTGTCACGGCGCGGGCTCGAACCCGCTTTTCCCCGGCAGCTGGGTCTGCCAGCACCTCCGCTGGCAGCGCGCCGAGACACGCCCCGTGTCACGCCCACATGCCGGCAAGACTGTGGGCGATCGGCAGTCTGCACACCTGGGACTAATGAGGGCGAGCTGTATAAGGACCAGTGGACCCAAGGATCCTTGCGGGAACTTAACTACCTTCTGTGTACCGTAAGCCGACAAGCCTTATGCTCTCTGTTTCTCTCTGCATTTTTACACCGTGTCTGATGTCCTTGTTGTCCTACCACAGTGCTTTCCCAAGTGTTACCCGTTGTAATCTCCTGTCGTTCCCCTGTGGATTTGGACTGCCTTCCTCGATCCTCGACCCTCGCCTGGACACGAACCTTGTCGCTTCTCTCCTGCCCTCAACCGCTTGCCTGCTCATGGACTGCCCTCCTGCTTTGTCCCTCCTCTCTCTCTCCACAACACTTGGTAACACACACTTCAGCTAACCAAACACATAGCCACACACACACACTCTTGGGTTTTTGTCACACACGCCATTCTATAGTTTTAGTTAGTATTGTTTATTATTGTTATATATATATATTGGCTATATATATAATACATCTTACTATGACCCCCTGGTGTCTGTGTCGTCAACTCCCTCTTCTGTAAACATAACAAGCTCAACACAAATTGGACACCCATCCATCCATCCATCCATTTTCCTCCGCTTACCGAGGTCGGGTCGCGGGGGCAGCAGCCTAAGCAGAGAAGCCCATACTTCCCTCTCCCCAGCCACTTATTCCAGCTCCTCCCGGGGGATCCTGAGGCGTTCCCAGGCCAGCCGGGAGACATAGTCTTCCCAAAGTGTCCTGGGTCTTCCCCGTGGCCTCCTACCGGTCGGATGTGCCCGTTCGGGTGGCATCCTGACCAGATGCCCGAACCACCTCATCTGGCTCCTCTCGATGTGGAGGAGCAGCGGCTTTACTTTGAGCTCCTCCCGGATGACGGAGCTTCTTACCCTATCTCTAAGGGAGAGCCCCGCCACCCGGCGGAGGAAACTCATTTCGGCCACTTGTACCCGTGATCTTGTCCTTTCGGTCATAACCCAAAGCTCATGACCATAGGTGAGGATGGGAATGTAGATCGACCGGTAAATTGAGAGCTTTGCCTTCCGGCTCAGTTCCTTCTTCCCCACAACGGATCAATACAGCGTCCACATTACTGAAGACGCCGCACCGATCCGCCTGTCAATCTCACGATCCACTCTTCCCTCACTCGTGAACAAGACTCCGAGGTACTTGAACTTCTCCACTTGAGGCAAGATCTCTTCCCCAACCCGGAGATGGCACTCCACCCTTTTCCGGGCGAGAACCATGGACTCGGACTTGGAGGTGCTGATTCTCATCCCAGTCGCTTTACACTGCAAACCAATCCAGTGAGAGCTGAAGATCCTGACCAGATGGAGCCATCAGGCTTTGACACAGGGGCACAGGGGCTTCTCTGCATCGGTGTGCAGCTAGCTGCTGGCAGCTTTCGGGAAACAACTTGCTCCAGTGATGCAGGCGGTTTTGATCTTTTCGGGAGACCTTCCTGCAAGGCTTGCCATTCTGTGTCCAATGTTTTGTTCATTTCTGCTCTTTGTTCCCTTTTCTGGCTGCGGCGCAGGTGTGTTTTCACGCACCCCCTGTACGGTACGATCACACATTACGTTAAGCCTGCTCAGTGGCCTTGTGGCTAGAGTGTCCGCCCTGAAATCGATAGGTCGTAAGTTCAAACCCCGGCCGAGTCATACCAAAGACTATAAAACTGAGACCCATTACCTCCCTGCTTGGCACTCAGCATCAAGGGTTGGAATTGGACCAAAATGATTCCCGAGCTGCTGCTCACTGCTCCCCTCACCTTCCAGAGGGTGGAACAAGGGGATGGACCAAATGCAGAGGATAATCTCACCACACCTAGTGTGTGTGTGACTGTCAGTGGTACTTTAACTTTAATCCTGTGCAAACAAAAATTGTGCTGTGACGTTACAGGAAATGAACGTTAATGTCATGATCTCATTGACAGTTTTCGGAGTATTTGTGTTGTTTTCTTGTGTTTGGTGTTCCTTCCTGTCTAGTGCTCTTGTTTGTGTTACTTTTCCTGTTTTGGTTATGTCTTGCAGTGACTTCACCACTGTTTTAGAGCGCTATTCTCCACACCAGCTCTCAATTAGTGATCAGGGGACTCACCTGCCTCTGATTACTAATCTAACCTGTTCAGTGGCCTTGTGGTTAGAGTGTACGCCCTGAGATCGGTAGGTCGTGAGTTCAAACCCCGGCCGGAGTCATACCAAAGACTATAAAAATGGGACCCATTACCTACCTGCTTGGCACTTAGCATCAAGGGTTGGAATTGGGGGTTAAATCACCAAAAATTATACCCGGGCACGGCCACTGCTGCTGCTCACTGCTCCCGTCGCCACCCAGGGGGTGAGGGTGATGCTTCAAATGCAGAGGATAATCTCACCATACCTAGTGTGTGTGTGACAATCACTGGTACTTTAACTTTAACTTTAACTAATCAGGAGTGTTTATCTGTTGGTGTCCCCTTTCTCGGGACACCGGTTTGTTGTCTATCGTGAGTAACGTGGAGGTTGTGTTTTCGGATTTTGGCTTGTCGACTCCTAATTTAAAGACTGTCGTTTCTGAACCAGTGCACAAAGCAAGGTCCTTGATGGGACTTCATCCTATCCACGATTCTGAGGATGAATAGTGATAGTGAGCCATCAGCTCCTCTACCAGTATTAGTTCAGTCTGACCATGGCTGCACACTGTCTCCAGGGTTTTATCACCTTAGGGCAATACAACGTACCAAGTGCATCTGATAAAAGAGCGGTAGGTCCCAGTTTTTTGTGGTAATGTGAAAACTATCTCCTAGCTGGATAAGAACTCTGAGTGACTGTCCCCTGCTGAGCTTGTGATACATGCCTTCCCCTTGGTTGAAAGAGAATAAAGTCAAAGTGGAAACAACATAGTGAACATCAGGCGCAGAGTAGGGAGGAGGATCAAAACTAAAGAGTGAATCAAGAACCTAGTGGCGTCTCTAGAGGAGACGGAACAAAGCAGCCAATAATGCGATTGCACACTTTTGTATGACTTTCAAAACCTGGTGTGTGGTTGTGTCAGGAAACCTCATCAGTTTTTACCGCAACAACCATCGCGAGGTGATTGTCATCCGTACACCAGCTCGGGTATGAACAATGTTTGATTGAGGTCGTTCAGTATGTACTCATTTCAATACCAGATGAATAGCAGCGTTTTTCATCTGTGCTCGGTGTTTGTGCTGCAGATTACAATATTAATCCACACAGACCGAGGATTAGGGTTTGAATCAGAAGGCACATCTGGGACAAATTGAGGTCATATTCTTCGAAGCCAGGTTTGTGTCCTTTGATCCTTTATCTGGATTGTCTTTGAAGGCATCCCTGTTTTAGTATGGCTGCATTCAGAGGATAAAAGCCTACAAATATTTTATAGTGTCAAGTGAAGCAACTGAACAACATGTCACATGTTTCATTTACACTCTTCATGCACCCTGAGACAAAACCGGATTTATTTAAATTATTTACAAGTAAAGATTTTCTCTAATGAGTATTATACTGTTACAGTGGTTTGATATCACATTATAGCCGGAAGGTTTAAACCTGACGACTGGCTGCATCATGCTAAGGAGATACAGTCATGGTCAAAAGTTTACATACACTCGTGAAGGACATTATATCATGGCTGTCAGCAGATTTGGTCACATTTTCAGTAGACCCATAATAAATTCATAAAAGAACTAAACTTCATGAATGTTTTTTGTGACCAACAAGTATGTGCTCCAATCACTCTATCACAAAAAACTAAGAGTTGTAGAAATTATTGGAAACTCAAGACAGCCATGACATTATGTTCTTTACAAGTGTATGTAAACTTCTGACCACGACTGTATGTGTAACTCTTAAAGGGCCCCTCTAATGCTGACAACATTAGTACTTATTTCATAGTTCTGGACCTAAAAATTATGTCTACAGGTAAAATTTCCCTCAAAATAGGCACACTAGTGATTTTAAGCTTGACAAGTTTCATCATACAGAAGACTGGAGTGGAGACAATTTCATATCGTGTAATATGGGCCTGATCTACTATAAGATCCAAATACCACGCACTAAACTGCATGTGAAAACTATCAAATGTTGTTTACTATTAATGGACGTGCTGTGTGTGATCAACTAAGACTGTGTGTACAATTGATGACTGGTACAGACCGCTTTTTTTAAATTCGATTTTTGTGCGTACTATGCGGGTTTCACCATGGCGACACTCATTTATTACAAATCCATGTTATCATGCTCCTACCTGCAGCGTTTTGCTATGTTTTGAAACATGCAACAGTCCATTATCTACCACTTTTTATGGACATTTTAGACACAGTCCAGCATTGCATCTACAATGGAACCCACTTTATTAGCACACTGAAAGTGCCAGCGTGCCCTGGAATGTTCCAGATGCAAGAAAATGCATAGTGGACTACGTTTTTTCATATGCTAGATGATATTTATATTTGAAATGAGCTATGTTAATAGTATATTTTCCATTTGAAAAAACAAACATCATTAAAAATACATCAGTAGACGCCAAAACACATCAATTGAATTTGTTTTAAAGGGGCTCTTTTATGCAAAACCAACTTTTCTTACCTACTGATACCCGTTTTTGTGAATTTAGGATCTGCATAAGTCTGAAAATTGTCAATCAAACTATGGAGGCATGGATGTATTTATAAAACAATCTTGCCTTCCTTCCTATACTGTATGTCATGTAGACCAAAAGGAAGTGTTTTAAATGTAGAACAACTAATCATAATATGACTCCTTGAGATAGATTGATGAATCGATAGATAGACTTATATTAATCCCAAAACAGGGAAATTCTGGTTACAATGCAGGTTTTTACAAACAGTAACAGAAGTAAAACATAATGGAAAACTAAACATTTGTAATAAATAATACACAATGCACACAATGACCTGGATAAATGTGAACATCCATGGACATATTTGTATGACGTATCTAATATGTTTTGCAATAGAAAGTGAGCATTGTTATCATTTTTAAGAGTAAATCCCACATTAAACTCACAAAATGAATGAACAAAACAGAGATTTTGATGGCGATGCACGTGTACCAGATACAGAGTTTGATGTAATTTTCCATGTGGCCAGAGGAGGGCAGCAATGCGTACATATCCCGAGAGCGTCTGGTTGAGTGTAGCCACCCACGCCCTTATATGTAATTACCTTTAACAAGCAGTTTAATGAGTGGCAGATTATGTGGACACGCAGATTAGTTATTTTATTTTAAGCAAAATGGCAAAACATGTGATAATTTGAAAAATTTATGGTAAATATTCAGATTGATCAAACTGGTGCTAAACTGTTTGTGGATGCCGTTTCACATTAAATTTACAGTAATATTAAGTATAATATGTAAAACATTTTTTTGGATGGAGACAATAGCTAAGTAAAACTTGTACTATAGATTTAAAAAAAAATCAATCTAAGAAAATATTTCCATATGTGTGTTTTTTTTTTATTTATTTTTTACATATTATGCTTAATATTACTGTACATTTTAATGTGAAACGGCAATCATAAACTGTGTAGCACCAGTTTGACATATCTGAATATTTATAATAGTTATGATTGCCATTTCACATTAAATGTACAGTAATATTAAGTATAATATATTAAAAAAAAACACACATACGGAAATATTTTCTTAGATTGATTTTTTTTATTTATAGTACAAATTTTACTTAGGTGTTGTCTCCATCCAAAATGGATGGATACAATATATATATATATATATATATATATATATATATATATATATATATATATATATATATATATATATATATATGAGACAATAGCTAAGTAAAACTTGTACTTTAAATAAAATAAATAAATAAATCTAAGAAAATATTTCCGTATGTGTTTTATACTTAATATTACTGTACATTTAATGTGAAACGGTAATCATAAACTGTGCAGCACCAGTTTGACATATCTGAATATATATATATATATATATATATATATTTTTTAAATTAAATCAACATAGAAAAAAACACACGATACACTTTCAACTAGTGCATCAACCCAAAAAAAACCCTTTCTCCCCCATTCACACTCATACACACCCACTCACACAAAAGGGGTTGTTTCTTCTGCTACCAATATTCTGGTTCCCACAACATGGACAACACTTCTGCAAGGGACACAGTCCCTGAAGCACACTTGATTGTTTGTGCTGCTGGTCCACTAACATTTTCATTTAATTACTTTTTTCCTTTTTTTTTTAATGTAATTCTTTTTATATTGTTTTACTTTCTTTTTTATCCAAGAAAAGATTTATTTATCTTATCTAAAAAAAAAGAAAAAAAAAAAAAGAAAAAAAATTCTGAACATTTATAATAGTTATGATTGCCATTTCACATTAAATGTACAGTAATATTAAGTATAATATGTAAAAAAAACCAAAAAAAAACACACGTACGGACATATTTTCTTAGATTGATTTTTTTTATTTATAGTACAAATTTTACTTAGGTATTGTCTCCATCCAAAATGAATGGAGACAATATATATATATATATATATATATATATATATATATATATATATATATATATATATATATATATATATATATATATCCATCCATTTTGTACCGCTTATTCCCTTTGGGGTCGCGGGGGGCGCTGGAGCCTATCTCAGCTACAATCGGGCGGAAGGCGGGGTACATATATATATATATATATATATATATATATATATATATATATATATATATATATATATATGAAACAATAGCTAAGTAAAACTTGTACTATAGATAAAAAAATGAATAAAAAAATCAATCTAAGAAAATATTTCCGTATGTGTTTTTAATTTTTTTACATATTATACTTAATATTACTGTACATTTAATGTGAAACGGCAATCATAAACTGTGCAGCACCAGTTTGACATATCTGAATATATATATATATATATATATATATATATATATATATATATATATATATATATGAAACAATAGCTAAGTAAAACTATAGATAAAAAAATAAAAAAATAAATCAATCTAAGAAAATATTTCCGTATGTTTTTATTTTTTTTTTACATATTATACTTAATATTACTGTACATTTAATGTGAAACGGCAGTCATACACTGTGTAGCACCAGTTTGATCGATCTGAATATTTATAATATTTATGATTGCCGTTTAAATGTACAGTAATATTAAGTAAAATATGTAAAAAAAAAAAAATTCTTGGATTGATTTTTTTAATCAATAGTACAAGTTTTACTCAGCTATTGTCTGAATAATAAAAAAACACACTAATAATAATAATAATAATAATAAATAAACAGTTATCGCTGACCTTGTAGCCCCGCCCCTATGAGCAAAGATACTGCGTTTTAATTGGCTGTTGTCCGTGTCACTCTTCATCCTCCCAGGGTAGGTTGCTCTGCACCTTTCAGCTGCTCAATTGATGGGCGTCCTGAGCGGAAAGCGGCTACGTTTACGTGTTTTAATCCAACTAAACAAAGGAGTAGTTTGCGGAGCCTCTTGCTTAAATATTTTTTCTCCCATCCACCGAGTTTTTTTTTTTAAGGCTTGGACGATATCTGACATTTAATCATGAAGATGCGCTAGGATTCTACCTCTTTTTTTTTTTTTTTTACGCTCGACTAAATTGTCATCTGGAGGAGCACGCAAGCTACTTTTCCGGAAATGTCTGCCATGCACCTGCCGAGGATTATCGGACTCCTCGTCCGTCTTTACCGTGGATTCCAAATGGAGGAATATTGGCTTTGACATGCCTCGTTGTCGTGGTGCATGTGTGAAGTGCTTAGCTCGGAGCCCGGCGTGATGACAGCCGAGCGCCCCTCCTCTCCCGGGACTTGAATAAAAAGGCGCTCCCACACTCAGCCTCACTTTTTCACAAGATGGAGCTGTGACATGTTGACGTCTCTCCACCTGCTTACCTCCAACGCCGAGCGTGGGACGTCAAAGTGCCCGACGCGGATGATCCCTACTGAGGGGAGGATTTGTGTAGATAATCGCCAGACTGCTATTTTGTGTCCTCTTAAGTGAATTTTTGGCGACATGAACGCCTCGTGTCACCCCGAAGCGGCGTCACTTCTCCACGCTGTTGTTCCCACCGTGCGAGTAGAGGTGGTCCACGGAGTGTAAGGTAACACTCCTCCCCCCCACCAGCCGCTCCACGCAGTCCCGGATACGTTCTGACTCTCACTCGGGCCGCCAACGGAGGATGTTGGAGTCAGGATGCTGCGCTTCCCCGTGAAGAAGATCCGGAAGCAGTTCAAGCTGCTGCTGCTTCTGGTGCTGCTCACCTCCGCCGTGTGGTTCACTTACCTGCACATTCACCAGGGGAAGACCATCAAACTCCACTTTAACTACGGGAAAGGTAAGCGCTTGGGTGTTTTTATTAGGTTTTAGCAACGATTCAGGAACGATTTTTTTTTTCGATTAGACTTTAAACGCCTACTGAAATGCGATTTTCTTATTTAAACGGGGATAGTAGGTCCATTCTATGTGTCATACTTGATCATTTCGCGATATTGCCATATTTTTGCTGAAAGGATTTGGTTGAGAACATCGACGATAAAGTTTGCAACTTTTGGTCACTGATAAAAAAGCCTCGCCTGTACCGGAAGTAGCAGACGATATGCGCGTGACGTCACAGGTTGTGGAGCTCCTCACATCCGCACATTGTTTACAATCATGGCCACCAGCAGCGAGAGCGATTCGGACCGAGAAAGCGACGATTTCCCCATTAATTTGAGCGAGGATGAAAGATTTGTGGATGAGGAAAGTGAGAGTGAAGGACTAGAGAGCAGTGGGAGCGATTCAGATAGGGAAGATGCTGTGAGAGGCGGGTGGGACCTGATATTCAGCTGGGAATGACTAAAACAGTAAATAAACACAAGACATATATATACTCTATTAGCCACAACACAACCAGGCTTATATTTAATATGCCACAAATTAATCCCGCATAACAAACACCTCCCCCCTCCCGTTCATATAACCCGCCAATACAACTCAAACACCTGCACAACACACTCAATCCCACAGCCCAAAGTACCGTTCACCTCCCCAAAGTTCATACAGCACATATATTTCCCCAAAGTCCCCAAAGTTACGTACGTGACATGCACATAGCGGCACGCATGTACGGGGCAAGCGATCAAATGTTTGGAAGCCGCAGCTGCATGCGTACTCACGGTACTGCGTCTGCGCATCCAACTCAAAGTCCTCCTGGTAAGAGTCTCTGTTGTCCCAGTTCTCCACAGGCCAATGGTAAAGCTTGACTGTCATCTTCCGGGTATGTAAACAATGAAACACCGGCTGTGTTATTCGGCACAACAGTCAGGGGGTGCATTCTACGGCGGGGGTGCGTTATCCGGCACAACACCTGCCGCAATACACAGCTTCCCACCTACAGCTTTCTTCTTTGCTGTCTCCATTGTTCATTGAAAAAATTGCAAAAGATTCACCAACACAGATGTCCAGAATACTGTGGAATTTTGCTATGAAAACAGACGACTTAATAGCTGGCCACCATGCTGTCCCAAAATGTCCTCTACAATCCGTGACGTCACGCGCAGGCGTCATCATACCGAGTCGTTTTCAGCAGGATATTTCGCGCAAAATTTAAAATTGCACTTTAGTAAGCTAACCCGGTCGTATTGGCATGTGTTGCAATGTTAAGATTTCATCATTGATATATAAACTATCAGACTGCGTGGTCGGTAGTAGTGGGTTTCAGTAGGCCTTTAAAACACTTAGATTTATACGGAGCTCCTAAAGAGAAAAATGTTTTGCGAGATCTCGCGACACTTTTTACGAGATCTCGCAATACTTTTTTGCGAGAAGTAAAACAGACACAGCGATGGTGAACCAGAAGTGAAACGGACAAAGCGATGGAGGAGCCTCCCATCATCCGTGGGAGAAGTTTATTGATTTCTATTTTAGTATTGGCCTCACATATAAAGACATCAAATCGTATTATGGTCCCACAACCATACTTGCCAACCCTCCTGATTTTCCTGGGAGACTCCCGAATTTCAGTGCCCCTCCCGAAGATCTCCCGGGGCAACCATTCTCCCGAATTTCTTCCAATTTCCACACGGACAACAATATTGGGGGCGTGCCTTAAAGGCACTGCCTTTAGCGTCCTCTACAACCTGTCGTCACGTTCGCTTTTCCTCCATACAAACAGCGTGCCGGCCGAGTCACATAATGTATGCGGCTTTTACACACTGAGGGTGACCGTATAAACAACTTTAACACCGTTACAAATATGCGCCACACTGTGAACCCACACCAAACAAGAATGACAAACATATTTCGGGAGAACATCCGCACCGTAACACAACATAAACACAACAGAACAAATACCCAGAACCCCTTGCAGCACTAACTCTTCCGGGACGCTACAGTATACACCCTCGCGACCACCAATACAAAACCCCCCCGGCCCCCATCTCCCGAATTCGGAGGTTTCAAGGTTGGCAAGTATGCCCACAACAGAGCACAGATGATGGGTAGGCTCCCGCTCCTCCATCGCGGTGTCTGTTACACTTCCGGTTCACTGACATAGGAAATAAACATTTTGCGAGACCTCGCAAAAGTTTTTTTTGTATGGAGCAATATGTATGCTCAGTGCAAACAATCATGACTGTTATGCAAAGAAAAATGGTGTCTATTATAGGGATGTGCGATATATCGATATACGCGATATATCGCGGGTTTGTCTCTGTGCGATATAGAAAATGACTATATCGTAATATTCGAGTATACGTTCTCACGCAGTTGCTTTTAGCTGCGGACATTACACTGCAGGCTCTTCCCACTCTTTCTTGTCTGTCCTTCTCACAGACAGCGAGCGCACCTTCTTACACACGTCACATACTGTCACGTCATACGCCACATACGTATACGCCCTCGCGCAGCATAAAGGTAGCAGCATGGCTAAAGTTAGCTGTGGTGCGAGTGGTAATACGAGAGAAAGAAGGTGCGAATCTGGTAACAAATGAAGGAAGAATTAATTCCCCAAGAAAAACAGCAGGGGGTCCATCGTATGGCGGTGGTTTGGCTTCAAGCGGGAATATGTCGAACAGACAACCGTAATTTGTCAAGTGTGGGGAAAAAGCATTGCTACAAAAAGTAGCATTACTGCTAATATGTGGCATCATTTGAAAAGTCACCTGCTAGAGGATGTAGAGTGCTTACTCCGCATGTCAACATCTTTGTTTGGTGCCACACACCCACACCACCAAAATGCTGAGGCAAACATTTCCAGATCAACACTGTATGAAAAAAATAGTCAACAACAAAAGAGATAACGTCCGCAGGAACCTACCACATAGCGAAGGACATACACAATTTGATTTCCTATTAAGCAGCTAATTTTTATTTGACACTTATTGAAACATCTTGTGTGACATCATGTACAAAAGTGCACTTTATTTGTTTTAAACTATTGTAGTAGCGTTCTGTACAAAAAGTGCACTTTAATTTAGTGTTGTTTTGATTTGTCATCTTAGAGACATCATGCACAAAAGTGCACTAATAGCTTGTTTTAAAATGACTGACAATTTTGCACTTTCTGTTTTGGAAATGACATGAATGTGTGTGCCACTGCTTAATAACTGTTTAATAAATACAGTGTTGGTCAAATGACTTAGTTGTGATTTCCCTCTCTGCATGAAAGTTTAAAATGAGCATATATGAATGCAGTATGAACAAGAATGTTTTAATGTAGACACATAGAATCATCATACTTGTGTGATTATATGTATCAAGTGTTCAATCAAGGCTAAGGCAAAATATCGAAATATATATCGTGTATCGCGATATGGCCTAAAAATATCGAGATATTAAAAAAAAAGGCTGCTTTCTTATAAAACTCAAAGTATTTCCATACGTTCGATTTATGCGAGTGTTTGGGAGCATCGACTAGCTCATCACTGTCATCCATGTCACATGCACTGTTCTGTGCTGCTCCTTTCCGGAAGTAAGTTTCCTTATGTGCCCGTCCCGGAAATAGGACAGAGTTAGGGCTGCCAGTCAGATCTCACCGCAGACCATGGATCTTACGTGAAAAATAAACAACCAACAGTGTATAAAACGAGTTTCTACAACAAGTGACACTGGGCTGAGCAGGAACATATAGAACATATTAATATCGATCGAACGCATGAATTTAACCGATAGAGAGAGGCAAGAGCCGATGCGTCAGAGACTTGCCCCTGTTGTTTATCGATGCATGATGGAATGTATCATGCATCGATTGGTTCAATACAGTTCAACCAATACTTTAGGTTGAATTAACAAGAGGAAACATTTTCTGCTCTCATTTTCAACATTCAAACAATTTTCGACAACACTAGAGTATATAACATTTCAACAGTGCATTTACCTGCTAGATAAAGTTTCCCGACCCATATTCCGTATTCTGTTCTTCACACTGGCAGCGCCAATGGCGGACAGCGTCTCAGGCAGGGGTGTCAAACCTACAGCAGGTTTTATCCGGCCCGCGTGATGAGTTTGCCAAGTTTTAAAATTAGCTGCTTTTTTTTTTTTAACGAAAGAAACTGCTGTTCTAAATGTGTCCACTGGATGTCGCAATAGCAATTCTGTTAGGCAAGCAAACGGTTTGTACTGGGGCCAAGCAAGAGGTACACAGTAAAGGGTGACTGTGGCTCCTCCTCCTCGACCCACATGAAACTTAAAACCTGCCGTTTTGTCTTTTGCTTCAAACACATCGTCATTTGGCACCCGAGTTGCCCCAAAATGTCTCTGTCTCTCTCTGTCAAACACGAGAAAAGTGAACTTAACCCTTTTGAATAGTTTTTACCTCCGTTTCTTACGGTTTGTTGAGTTAGCACTGGATTGATATGTTCTTAAATTCAATCTTTCTAGTATCGATAAAATCGAACAATTCCCTTTTAAAACTATCTTGTATACAGATCAATATATTCGAAATTTAGAAATACAAATCAATCTGTTGATATATCATTTAATCGTTACACCCCTAATCATGATATATTATTTGGTATATAATGTAAGTAATAATAGAACTATTTCAAAACGGATTACAAAGGCTTCTAATTTAGCTGCTGACATTAGCAGTAACATATTACGTAATTCCCGGGTACATTATTTTCTCAAAATGGATTAATCTACTTGTTAATTTACTGTTAATAGCTGTTTACTTTCTGCTATAACATGACTACTTACACTTATGTTAAAATCTAATAAGCACTCCTCTGTTTTTTCAATACTTTACATTAGTTTGGGTGATACTACGAATTTGGATATCCAAGGCCTTGTTCACACTGCATGTCAGTTCAGATATTATTGCACATATGTGGCTTGTATCAGATTTTTTTTCATGTCAATGTTAACAGTGCCATTCCAAATTATTTTAAATCCGATCCAGGCTTCTTTGTATGTGGATATAAATCAGATACCGTATGTATCCGATACGACTGGAGTCTGAATGCTCCGGTCGTGTTCATCCGACCAATACATCATCAAATAGCGATAAGTGTCATAATTTTTTGCCAAGGTAATGATAAATGGGTTATACTTGTATAGCGCTTTTCTACCTTCAAGGTACTCAAAGCTCTTTGACAGTATTTCCACATTCACCCATTCACACACACATTCACACACTGATGGCGGGAGCTGCCAGGTAAGGCGCTAACCAGCACCCATCAGGAGCAAGGGTGAATTGTCTTGCCCAAGGACACAACGAACGTGACTAGGCTGGTAGAAGGTGGGGATTGAACCCCAGTAACCAGCAACCCTCCGATTGCTGGCACGGCCACTCTACCAACTTCGCCACGCCGTCAGGGTTGCAACATAAACAGTTGCCAATAGAGTTGAAAACAGGCTTAAATTATGTTTTTCGGAGCTCACGTCAATGTTTCGCCCTGCGATGAGGTGGCGACTGGTCCAGGGTGTACCCCGCCTTCCGCCCGATTGTACCTGAGATAGGCTCCAGCGCCCCCCGCGACCCCAAAGGGAATAAGCGGTGGAAAATGGATGGATGGACGTCAATGTTCCACCACTCCAGTCTACGACCGCTCGGCCACACGTTCTTCAAAGCTGACGTTGAAGTAAGTGTCCCACAAACTGCGGGAGCCATAGCGCCTCTCCTCTTCCTTCTTAATCTTCTACGCGCAATAATTCCGTTCAGAAAATGTTGACGTTGATTGCACAAAATCCTTGAAATTGCCACAAATGCGCCAGTACTGAGACCTAGAATTGGAGCCATGTCCACTTCATGACGTCATGTCTGCATGTAGGTCCGGTTGTGTTCACATTAGACATTGCCTTTTTTGTAATGGGAACAACTACATAAAAAGATTGGATTTTACAAAAAAGTCTGAATGGAATATCCTACCCTGCAGTGTGAACGTACCCCAATACCAGGTCGTTACAGGGGCAGTATTGTTCATACCAACGCTGATACTGATAATTAATTTTTTCAAGATTATTGAATGATTCATTGTTTCATCACAATTCTAATCAAACAGAAAACACAAGATAGCGATGTAACTATTTCAATTAAATATTTAAATGATATCCTACTATTGGCTCTGATTTAAATTGTTTGGTTTTAGCATTTAAAACCCTCTTGTACCCAGGAACTTATTGTCTGTGTTTGTAAACAATAACAAATAACAACATTAGATTTTTTTTTATATTAAACCACTATCTAACCACTGTGGTATCGACCTAATACTATATTACTTGGCATTGTTACTGTCGATATTTGTATCGATCTGTCTACCTTTGTTTACATTCAAAAGCCCTAGCTTGCGATTAACATATTTTCTTACGGTGTGTAGTATATCAGGTTTAACTATTTCTCATCCCCCCAGGAAACTTGTAAGAAACTTAGTTTATTTTCTGCCACGGGGGCAAGGATTACTGACTTAGAAATGGCTTTGCACTGTGTAGGGATATTAGCCGCTAGGGAGGTTGCTACATTGCGGTGAGGAGGCGTTAGTTCTCGTGTCACTGTCACATTTCCGAGAGAAAGGTAGAATGTGTCATCAACATGCATTATCACGATACAACAATAGTGTTAAAAACTCTATCGTCAGCTAAATGTATATCATTTACATGGTGTATGGTCTATATTGCACAACTCTGATAATTACTGGTCACTGGGGGTCAGTATAATGTCACGTTTTGTGGATCTAGCTGCTATATGGTGATTCTTTCAGATACTTTTAAAAGGTATACAGTCTTTCATTAAAGTGAACAAAACCGAGATCTCATTTGCAACTTTTTCCACCTCAAAAAAAGGCTAAACTACTCTGATAAACAATTAAAGACGGTAAAGATTGGGCTGTTTAGTGAGATCCATGGCTCTGGCGAGACAACAAACTTGAGTCAATAAAGGAAGTGAAAGTCGTAACAAAGTTTCTGTGTGTGAAACTTACTTTACCAGCAATACGCTACACCTCTGGGACGAGGCGACACTTGTTAGTACCGCATTTTCCACATTATAAGACGCACCGGATTATAAGGCGCACCGTGAATGAATGGCCTGTTTTAAAACTTTGTTCATATATAAGGCGCACTGCATTATAAGGCGCATAGAATAGACGATACAGTAGAGGCTGGAGTTGCGAGACCTGTTGTGGCTCCATATTGGTCCATATATAAGGCGCACCGGATTATAAGGCGCACTGTCAGCTTTTGAGAAAATTGGAGGTTTTTAGGTGCGCCTTATAGTGTGGAAAATACGGTACACAGATTAGAATTCCGACATACGTGTACACCTTAAACACACCCCTGGCGTAGCCCGCAATTGCTGGACTCTACGTTCACTTCAATATAAATTGGTCTAATTGATGGAACAATAATTCTCTTTTACTGCCAATGTTTGTCACCTCTTGTAAGAAAAGTGGGGCTGACGAATTTGTCTCATTATGAATCTAAGAGGGACACTATAAAGGAAAAACATGATCCAAACAACCACATGCGCTCGAACCGTATCAGATCAACTGAATGATTATTATTTTTTTCATAAACCTTTCCATCCCTTCCCTTCCTGTGCTTTAAGTTGACAGCCTGTGGCCTTTAGCTCATTGACTAGCACCGCTCCATTTAAAGCTGCTGTTTGTCACTGGCTAAGATTGCAATTTTTTAAACCAAAAATATTGACAAACACCACCAACGGCTAGCATAGCATACCCATTACAAGATAGAGGTTAAAGAGAACAGATTAAATAAATAAGTGGCTATAGTAGGGAAGGGATGCATATCGCCCCATTCCTGGGTGGATCTCGCGTGAGAGGCAGGTGGGGTGTTAATCATTTTGCAATGCAGTCTGCTAAAAATGATGGAAAGCACCACTCTACATAGCAACTGACGCAGTGGTCAAAGTTGGAATTGCTACAAGATTGTCAACCCTGTACTGCTTTCTGCCGGCTTAAGTGGATAGTGCACACCCCCAAATTCGTCACGTTTCATGTGTCAGTTAAACCGCTACGAATGGGGCCAGATGAATCCCCTTCCTACTGTATATTTTTGTCACAATTAGAAGTTTAATTTTGTAAAACATTTCCAATGTGCTAGAAGAAATGTTGGGTTTGATTAGCTTTGATTTTTTATGTCTCTCACAGGCATGTATCCACCCACAAGAGAGATTTTTGTGAACAAAAGGGTTAAAAAAATGGATGTATTGGCTACCGTGCTTCTGTTAAACAAGCGAGTGAGACCATATACCACTCCTAATGCAGACCTAGCGACGTGACGTCACAGTTTGTTGGTTTGAACCAGGAATAGGGCGGGTCACAATGATCGATGCGGAGTGCTTCTTAAGCATCTACCTAACCGTGTCATACAACAGCTTTAACTCCTAATCAGTGGGGATTCGTGGACGCAGGTTCGAGTCCAGCGTGTTCAGGGCTAGACTGTGCAGGTTGGCCACTATTACAACAGTGCTATGACCTGGATACGCTTTTAAAATGTTGCACCTTAAGAGACATTAAGAGCTGTGCTGGACTATGAGTCGACAGTCTGTCAACTCATAGTCAGTGGGTAGCTCAATCGTTGTGTGGGATCTGAGCCAAGGATGTCGTTGTGGTTTGTGCAGCCCTTTGAGACACTTGTGATTAAGGGCTATATAAATAAACTTTGATTGATGATAGAATCTTTGTAGATTTGTAGACCTTGATTCGAGTAGCTCATTAGGTAAAAAAAAAATCATCACCATTTAGAAATCAGATCACATTTGTGAATTGAAATCATAGTATTTTTGTGTGCAGCCACATAAGTCATGGTAGTTTATTATAAATTGTGTAATGTCTCCCACTCCTGGTATACATTAAACATGGAAACATATCAGCTGCAGCTGTCTGTGTAAAGCGATACACAATGATTAGGATGCCCTTGAGTATGTGCACTTACTGTGCACCCATACTCATGCAAACACACAAACTGTCACACACACTAAAACAAGCCTTTCTCGTTCTCTCATAGTGCATACAGTATGCATGGCCATTTAAACTTGAATGTTATTGGTCAACTGAAGCAACAACAACAACAACAACAACAAAAAAACATCACACACTTGACAGTGTCATTGACAATTCACGGGCAATAGAATGAAAACGACAGTAACACAGTAAAAAAAAAATATCTTGAAATGAATGATCAAACATCTGTTTCCTAATGTATTGAAGGGTTGTTTGTTTACAGCTGGGATGTTGTTTCCAATTCCTCTACCCTTGACTGTTTATAAGGTATTGCGCAATCTCGTAGAGGTCTCTTGTTACCTTTCCACCAGTGATGGGTCTCCCTGTGTTTCTTCTGATTACCACCACAGGGTTTTGTCAGCCCCTGACTACTTTGTTGAATTTTAACAATTGTAATAAATGTATATTGCATTAGTGCATTATAGTGCATAGTGCATTATATTTCCATACAGCCCTTTTGCTGCGAACCAATTGAAAACATCTACTTTTTTAATGTTTATTTATAATATATTGTATTCTTCTCTTATTCAGTATATTAAAATGTATGTGCTTACATTTTGGTTGTTGGTAAATGTGGTCTTGCAAGGATCGGTTAAGGCAGCTTCAGGAAAGACGTTTTAAATCCGTGTCAAGAAAGGAGGCGTGTCACCCTGTTTAAAGGCCTACTGAAATGAATTTTTTTTATTTAAACGGGGATAGCAGATCCATTCTATGTGTCATACTTGATCATTTCGCGATATTGCCATATTTTTGCTGAAAGGATTTAGTATGGAACAACAGCGATAAAGTTCGCAACTTTTGGTCGCTGATAAAAAAAAGCCTTACCTGTACCGGAAGTAGCGTGACGTCACAAGTTGAAAGTCTCCTCACATTTCCCCATTGTTTACACAAGCAGCGAGAGCGATTCAGACCGAGAAAGCGACGATTACCCCATTAATTTGAGCCAGGATGAAAGATTCGTGGATGAGGAACGTGAGAGTGAAGGATTAGAGTGCAGTGCAGGACGTATCTTTTTTCGCTCTGACAGTAACTTAGGTACAAGGGCTCATTGGATTCCACACTCTCTCCTTTTTCTATTGTGGATCACGGATTTGTATTTTAAACCACCTCGGATACTATATCCTCTTGAAAATGAGAGTCGAGAACGCAAAATGGACATTCACAGTTACTTTTATCTCCACGACAATACATCGGTGAAGCACTTTAGCTTCGGAGCTAACGTGATAGCATCGTGCTTAAATGCAGATAGAAACAAAAGAAATAAGCCTCTGACTGGAAGGATAGACAGAATATCAACAATACTACCAAACCCTGGAGCTGTAGCCACACGGTTAATGATGTACCGCCTGACAAAGCCTAGCAATGCTGTTGCTAACGACGCCATTGAAGCTAACTTAGCTACGGGACTTGACAGAGCTATGATAAAAACATTGCTCTCCACCTAGCCAGCTCTCATCTGCTCAACAACACCGGTGCTCACCTGCGTTCCAGCGATCGACGGCGCGACGAAGGACTTCACCCGATCATCGGTGCGGTCGGCGGCTAGCGTCGGATAGCGTCTGCTAGCCAACTCAAAGTCCTCCTGGTTGTGTTGCTGTAGCCAGACGCTAATACACCGATCGCACCTACAGGTTTGTTCTTTGCAGTCTCCATTGTTAATTGAACACATTGCAAAAGATTCACCAACACAAATGTCCAGAATACTGTGGAATTTTGCGATGTAAACAGAGCTTTTTGTATTGGATACAATGGTGACCGAATACTTAAGTTTCAACCATCGACGTCACGCGCAAACGTCATCATACCTAGACGTTTTCAACCGGAAGTTTCCCGGGAAATTTAAAATTGCACTTTATAAGTTAACACGGCCGTATTGGAATGTGTTGCAATGTTAAGATTTCATCATTGATATATAAACTATCAGACTGCGTGGTCGGTAGTAGTGGGTTTCAGTAGGCCTTTAAAGTTAGCCTATTCATTTACAGTAAGGGGAAAACTAAATGAAAGTTTTGTACATTTATGAATCTTAGTATTTCTTGGTTGCATGAAGATTAATATACAGTACTGTAAGGCAAAGCACTACTGTCTCTCACGCTTGCGGACAGTGAAGGTATTGTACTGTATACTGTATGTTCTACTGTGACACCATTCACGATTCATCACCATGTTGTACTTTTTCTGTGGTTGCAACACATGTCGAGAGGAATGTTGTGACTTCACTTTTTAATGTGTTCTTCACATTTAAGAGTTGAGATAATGTCTATCTTTGTGACTCGCTCCCTGCGGCTGTTTGGCGAGGGAGAAAGCGTTCAGTGGTCCGCAGGTCTGTGTGTCTCATAGACTGTCTTCCGTTAGGCAGGCATCCGAGCAGGTCAACTCACTTAACCTTTTATGAATAACATGTCCCCTCTTTCACCAAGGGGGTTCTAAGTGAGATGTTAGCCATTACTGAAAATGGGGCTCTAAGAAGCATGTAAATATTCATATCAGGCTGTTGTGTAGTCTCTCCACACACACACTCAAGTGGTACTTGTCATTGCAAGGTGAAATAATCAACTTATCATATATAAATGTGAAATGGCAGCTTCTCATTCTTTAGTCAAAAATCGTCCCCTCCCACATGTGCCACAGTGGTTCAGTCTTGTCTTCCATCACTATGCATATCTGAGAGTTCCTTGGACTGCCTTGCTGTTCATTCGGCAGCATTAATAGCACTACCACTTTAACAATAAAATGTAACTTTTTGTGTTGACAAAAAAGGTAGCATAATGTATTATTTTCATCTAATCTTGGCATGTGAAAAATAATACTAACGTGCAATATGCAGTGACATAAATGCTGATAAAACCAGTTTTTTTTTATGCATCTGTAATCGTTTGGCGAGTGTACAGGTGTACCTAATCCTGTGAGCGGGTGAACCTACATTATGTTTATTAAGGTTATTTTTGATTATGGCTAGAAAAAACTTTAAGATACCCATTTTAAACAGTGTACATTTTCAAAAGATAAATGATGATACTTTGAGAGATGATGGGATGTGGTTTCATTTGCATTCTGGGAAGGCCTCCAAAATTGAACTTCTTGCAGACAGACTCTAAAAAACTGATTTTAGAAGTGACTGTGGAGAAAAATGTACACCGAAGGATATCGGCTATGTATTATCTGGAACAAAGGGAAGTGTTTTAAATGGATTACCATATCTGAGTTATTGTGCAGAAATATGGGGAAACAACTACAAATGTGTGCTTCATTCACTAACGGTGTTACAAAAAAGATGAATTAGAATAATACATAATGTTGGATATTGAATTATTTAATCACAAATATTGAAATTCAACGATTTGGTGCATTTGCAAACAGCTAAAATGATGTACAAAGCAAACTATAACCTGCTACCGAATAATGTACAACAATTCTTCTCAACAAAAGAGGAGAAATATAACCTTAGAGGAAAATCTAATTTAAAACATTTGCGTGCTCGTACAACACATGCATATAAGTATGTGGAATTAAATTATGGAATGGATTAACCAAAGAAATCAAACAAAGCACCAATATGATTCGGTTTAAGAGACTGTTCAAACTACAAGTGTTCACAAAGTACACAGAATAATTATGATGAACATCTTGAATCTTTTTTATTATTTTTATTTTTAATTTTTTTAAATTGAGATAAATAATATTTATGTATTTAATATTTGTTTACTTACTATGGTATATTATTTGTTTATTATTTATTGTTTCACTGTTATGTTACAGAGAACAAGAAAATAGGATAACATTGCTATGGTATAAAAAGGGGTAGAATTAAATAAGCTCAGCTTCTTCCTACTCCTTTTCGGACATGCTGTAATGAAACAACTAGAAATATGTGATGAATTACATTGTAATGTATGCATGTTCGAAATAAACTAAAACTGAACTGAACTGAAACTGAGATTTAAAAAATCATAGGTCCCATTTATTAATCTTTTCAGAACTAAATGACATACTTTATTAAAAGTGCAAGTTTCCATGATAGAAAAAAATGCTGAGCTTAAAATTATACTTTTATTTTTTCATTAGTGGCTGATTAGCATTTTACCATCAGTGACAAATGGTGACAGTCACTGATGTTTCAACGAAAAATCAGCACGATACTCTGAAAACCTTAAATGTGGAATTATTATGCTGTTACTAGGAACCCGAGCAATAGTAATTGAATTCACCATAATTTAACTGCAATTATGTTTTATGTGCAGAAAATGGGTCACATTTTCTTTAGACATCATTCAAAATATTTTAATTTGGTATTGGTGTACAGTTCTTTCATTAAACCTTTTTCTGATATACGCCATCCACAAAATGTATACATTTCCTCAGGGTTTACTTTCCATACATTCATTTATTTGTGGCGGGCCGCCACAGATGAATCTGGACTGCCACAAATAGATTTGTAATCCTCCAATTTTATGCAGAGACTCTTATTTTACAACCTTTTACTCTGAAAGTTTCATTTTTGCGTTCCGGTTTTGCCTGTTAGATCACAGCTTGCTATTGGTGCATAAGTCATTGTTGATGTGCCAATTTTAATACTTAAAGCTTCTCCTGAGTGTGTGTGATGTTTTATTGATGATCGGATATCATTACAGTCGGAATGAGAGCTGTGTTTATTTTGTAAATGGCATCTGACCACTAAACGAAGCTATTATTGTGATTTTATTATGTAGATTATAAACTACAGTTTGATTGACACTTATTATATTTAAGTATTTTTGGTGCCACTGTTTACATTAAAACTTACCTAATATTATTGTTGTAACGAGTAATTGTATAACCAAATTAATCACACTTTTGAATTTTAATTAATCACAATTAATCACAGTTAATTGCTTGCATCATTTAAATTCACTATTAAAAATACCTCAATATTTTGATACAATTGCAATTTTTATTGTAAAAATGTCACACATGAACATGTTTTATTTTTCACTCCAATGCATGTCATTTATTTGCTTTAAACTTGCTACCAGTATAGCATGAGGTGCATATTTTGCAAAAATCCGCAACAATATTGGAAATGGCAAGTGGCCAATTAGGCAAATTAGACTATGACATAATCGTGACAGTGTACATACTGTACAGAAAACTAACCATTCACTCTAAATACCCGAGTGGGAAGTGATTCCACGGTACTTGCGTTTTATGTCAGCTGTGTGAACCACTACACTTTGTGGCCTACGTTTTGGATTATTACCAGTACAAGACAGGAATATTACATTACAAACGTTAGATACTGAATGTGGCATACATACTCTGTTATTGAAATATCCCAGTTTGAATGGGCTGATGTTGAAAAACAAATTCAGAAGAGTGTTTGAGACAGTTGTTTTTATCCAGAGACTGTAAAGTGTTGCACATTTCACCTCTGTGTGCAGATGTGTGGGGAAGCTTGGTCAACAACATGAGAAGACCCCTTCATGCTCTCTGCCTGTTAAGTTTTCATAGCAAACATTTTAACTTCCAAAACACATTTTGTTTGTTTCCTATGATTTAGCAAACCGGGAAAGTATTTTTGTCCCTCTTAACTTGTTTATTTTTTCAGATGAATGCTTTCAACCATTTTTTTCCCTCTTATAGATAGTTTTATAATACGCAATAAACCCAATAACAACTTGTTATAACTAATGTTTTAATGTTCGTAAAAGGGACACGCAGTAGAAACTGGATGGATGGATTTATAAATGTAATATTTACATAGTTAAAGCATAAAAACAGTTGACCTTTTAAAATGTTTCTAGCATTTATAACAGCTTTACAATTGTTTTGCTCAATATAGCAGCCTTGAGTGCGCTCTACTCACTAGTAGCTGAAGGATCCTCTAATCATCAATTCACTGGCCGTCGTCAAGTCTTCAAGCATGGCCACTACATAGAAATATAGCCATCCCTCATTTACAGAGGCTAATTGATTCCAGGCCTCACTATGATAAACGGATTTCCGTCACATAATAATAATACATTTATTTTGTAAGGTGCCTTTCAAGGCAATCAAGGTCGCCATACATCTAAAAAAAACATAAAAGTAGCATTATAAATAAACAATTAAAAACAGACACTTGTGTCTGGCATGTTTCTGCGTCGTAGGGTTATTATTCATAATTATTTTCATAGTTTGAGCATTAACTGTTTACGACCTTCTAAATACTTTTTTTTTTACATCAATTGAGCCATGTAAGCATAAAATAACACCCTTATAGTTACCTTTACACTTGTTTCACGCAATATAGCAGCCTTAAATGTGTCCTACTATAGATTACAGTACTCACTGGTTGCCCAGAGGATCATCCAAGCATCATTGCTATGGCCCCGTCATCAGTGTGTGAATGTGTGTGAATGGGTGAATGTGATGTATAATGTAAAGTAAAGGCTACTTTGGGTATCATTTCAGGTATAGTAAAGCGCTTCATAAATACAGACCATTTACCATTCGCTAAAACTTCTGTTCACCCTAAGTAATTCCTTTAATTTCAGCTTTCATATGCTGAAACCACGGGCGTAAGTTGTTGTGCCAAAAGTTGGTCAAAAAGTTTGTTGTTAGCATTTTTCATGCTTAACTCAGAAACAGAAGTCCTGCTTGGTGAATATATTAATCGATTGCCACAATATAATAGGAAATAAGATATATACTGCACTGTAATACATATAAAACTTAATTTAACACTTAATTTAGGCCAGAAATATACAGTACAGGCCAAACGTTTGGACACACCTTCTCATTCAATGTGTTTTCTTTATTTTCATGACTATGAATGAACACATGTGGAGTTATGTACTTAAAAAACGGTGAAATAACTGAAAACATATTTTATATTCTAGTTTCTTCAAAATAGCCACCCTTTGCTCTGATTACTGCTTTGCACACTCTTGGCATTCTCTCGATGAGCTTCAAGAGGTAGTCACCTAATATGGTTTTCACTTCACAGGTGTGCTTGAACTATATTCCTGTTATTTCTTGTAAGGGAATTAGGTATGAATGAATTATGATACAAACAAGCAAGTAAATAAAAATTATTGGCCAATGCATTCTAGGGATGTCCCGATCCAGGTTTTTGCACTTCCGATCCGATACCGATATTGTTTTTGCACTTCCGATCCGATACCGATACCGATACTGACCGATACTGGCCTATCCGAGCATGTATTAAAGTTTAAAGTTATTTAGCCTACTTAGTTGTCAGAATCATGTTGAAAAGGGTTTTAGTACTCTTGATAACAACTAGCCAGCTGAATTAGGGGAGTTTGAATAATACACAATGGTTGGTAACAAGAAACTGACCTGTTATTCAAGGATAAACACAAAATAGACAAAATTATACATGACAAACAGAAATGGCATCATGGAACTAGGGCTGGGCGATATGGCCTTTTTTTAATATTGCGATATTTTAAGGCCATATTGCGATACACGATATATATCTCGATATTTTGCCTTAGCCTTGAATGAACACTTGATGCATATAATCACAGCAGTATGATGATTCTATGTGTCTACATTAAAACATTCTTCTTCATACTGCATTACTGCATTTATGCTACTTTTAAACTTTCATGCAGAGAGGGAAATCACAACAAAAAAAAATCACTATTTTTTTCATACGGTGTTGATGTGGAAATGTTTGCCTCGGCATTTTGATGGTGTGGACGTGTGGCACCGAATGGAGATAAGCGTCTCGACAGACGTTACAATATTTGAACAATGATGACGAAAACTGTTTTCTCTGTCGTGTCCGTGTGTCGAAAATTGTTATGCGCTTATTTTTTTATTTGATTTTGTGCGTGGCATAGATTTGCCGTGCGCAGAGGACGCTTGAGCAGGCGCGCACCTTAGCGGCTGCGCTAGCATCACAGCTAACGTTAGCCATGCTGCTACCTCACTCTGCTGGAAGAGGGCGTATACTAGAGATGCGCGGATAGGCAATTTATTTCATCCGCAACCGCGTCAGAAAGTCGTCAACCATCCGCCATCCACCCGATGTAACGTTTGATCAGAACTGCACCCGCCCGCCATCCGCCCGCACCCGCCCGTTGTTATATATCTAATATATAGACGATGCAAGGCATTAGTGAGGCATACCTGCCAACTACTCCGGTTTTCCCGTAATTCGTACGGTTTTCATCAACCTATTCCGGGTTACGGTTGCAGTGATAAAAAATACGGTTTTTCATTAATTAAAAAAAAAAAAAGGGTGAAAACTACGCGAATTGCACCTTGTGCAGACAAGATTTTTCGATCGGACACGGAGGAATTAGCGATGTAAAAGACCACGTTGGGACAAAAAAACACAAGTCTAATGCCGTTGCTAGCGATACAAGTGGAAAACTTTCAACGTTTTTCGTCGCCCAAACAGATTCTTTGGATGTGATAAATGCCGAAGTTTTATTTACGGAGGCAATAATTGAGCATGGATTTCCAATCGCACTGGCTGATCACATGGGACAGTTAAATGTTTGTAATGCAACCTTTAAAAATCATTACGCGGTGATCGCGGTCCCAAAAATAAACTTTTCTTGCATGATAATGTCCAGAAAAATTCGCTTTATATTACTATAGAGTCCTTTTAACGAATGAGTTTGATGGTTTATCACAAACCTTAAATGAAAGAAGTCCTTTGTTCTCCTGCACCATGCATGCGCTTTATTGGCCTTGCTTCGTGTTTTGTGCGCAATCCTGTCGGCTGTATTTCACAGCACGACATACTGTTAAAAGTGTTTATACTATTTATGCTTTCAAGTCCAAGTTGAAGAAATCTTGTTAAATGTTGACAGCATAACTACCAAAATACAGAAGTATGTCCTTAATATTTTTGCAGTGCTATTTCTGTTGAAAAGTTCAAATGATTACATTAGAGATGTGATGTGCCACTTTTCAAGTGTCTGATGGCTTAAATTAATTTTCATTAATTTTTCATATTTTGAATTCTTTTGAAAGGCTTACAAAAAAACTACATTTGAATTGTAATTCCATGCTATTGACAGGACTATTAATTTTAATGAAGTTAGCTTACCATGTTTACAGTATGATAATTGTGATAGAAATGTGAATTTTAGGCACAGAATATTTTTTACAAATGAACAAGGCAGTAGATTATACAAGCTTGGACAGAAAGTTAATAATGACACCAATTTTTTTTTTAATGGAATTGTTTAGTACTGTTTTACCATTTGTTTACTGTAAAAAGTGTTTATACTGTTTATACTTTCAATTAACAAATTGAAGTCTTGTGAAAGGTTGACAGGATAACTGGCATTAACTGTCAAAATAATTTCAAACTATTGAAGTTAGCTTACAGAATAAACATGCCAATCAACCCATATGATTTTTGCTGTAATATTTTTGTTTTGAAAAGTCACTGTGACTGATAGAAAAGTGATGGTTTTAGCAACATTTTAACCTGTCTGAATGCTAATAATCATTTTGCGTCGGGGGGCGAAGCCCTGAACCCTCCACCGGGACTTTGTCCTGGACCTACCGGGGCCTGCGGCCCTTGGACCCTGGCTACTAGGTTTTTCTGATTTCAAAAGTTGGCAGGAATGGTGAGGTTATAAAGCTTTTGCCTGTTAAAGAAAGGAGACTGATCCAATGCAGCACAGACTTTCGCGTGCCACGCTGTGACGACCCAGACGCACACCAGTGCGCAATCATATGGGAGCCGCGCTGAGCGCACCTCCAAGCGCGTCTCGCTGCCGGCGACGGCCAGGTATGGGCCCGACGCTCCAGCGCCATCCATTTTCAGGGCTAGTTGATTCGGCAGGTGGGTTGTTACACACTCCTTAGCGGGTTCCGACTTCTATGGCCACCGTCCTGCTCTCTATATCAACCAGGGTGAGCCCCACCCCTTTCGTGAGCGCACTGCGCGCGGAGTGACCCCTGTTACGCGCCCCCGGCAACAGGGGTGGCGGGCAGGTAAGCTGCGCAGGCGGAGCGCGCGGAGTGACCCATGTTACGAGCCCCCAGCCACGGGGGTGGCGGGCAGGTAAGCTGCTTACCTGCTGCGCGTGACGCCGGCCGCGGCGAAGGCGGACGAGGCGGGGTGTCGGTGCGGTGGGCGCGGTAGTGACCCTGGACGTGCGTCAGGCCCTTCTCGCGGATCGCCTCAGCTACGGCTCCCGGTGGGGCCCTCTCGGGGGAAGGGGCCTCGGTCCCGGACCCCGGCGAGGCGTCCCTTCTCCGCTCCGTAAAAGTGTCCATCTCTTTTCTTTTTTTTTCTTCTGTTGTGGCATATGCAGCAGGTGCCTGCTCGTTTTTCGTATGTGGGTAACAACATTTAACTATGTATATATATTTCCGAATTGGTTTAACTGCCACCCGCCTGAATCTATTTAAAATCTTTTTTTTTTTTATTTCAATCGCCCGACCCGACCCGACCCACCCGCGGATAAAATCTAATTTTTTTTAATTTCATCCGCCCGATCCGCGGATAATCCGCGGACTCCGCGGTTGTGCCCGCAAACCGCGCATCTCTAGCGTATACGTATGTGACGTATGACGTGACAGTATGTGACGTGTGTAAGAAGGTGCGCTCGCTGTCTGTGAGAGGGAGACACAGGAAAGAGTGAGAAGAGCCTGTCGTGTAATGCCAGCAGCTAAAAGCAACTGTGTGAGAATCCACAGACCTGTGGATGTGTTGAAGGTGTGCTGGAAAATGCAGAACGGAAATTAGGGAGCAGCAGAAAAGTGGAATGTATTATTTAAATAGGTGCCTTGGAAAACACGGACCGGAGTTTTTTTTAAACTGGATCTGGATCGGCATTTTCCCATGCCTTGCCGATACGCATTTTTTTGCAAATATCGGCGGCCGATCCGATCCAAATATCGGATCGGGACATCCCTAATGCATTCACACCTTATTTGAATAAAGTGCAACCAACACTTTAGGTTGAATTAGAGAGGAAACCTTTTCAACATTAAAAGGAATTTTTAATAAAAGTACAGTAACCAACATTTTAACAATAGAGTTACCTGCTAAATAAAGTTCCCCGAGCAGACCATACAGTATCTGTTCTCCGCTCTGGCGTCGCCGCTGACGGACAGCGTTCCAGGTGTGCGGAAGCATATATGCCCTGTCATCCTTGTTGATGGTGTTGGTCCCTTGCTTCTTAATTTCCGTATGCGTTTGTCCACGTAGTTTTCCGCCATTTTGGTTTGATGACATCACAGACAGGTGAAATAGACATCAAGTTTTAACGCCCTTATTTTTCAAAGTGTTGAACGTCATATAAAGTCTGCCAATCTTAAGTCCAATGTTTTCCTTTTTCTACTATCGATAAAATTGATCGATTCCCTTTTAAAACGATCTTGGATCAATATCTATCTTCCCGAAGGCAAACTTGCCGAGCACACATCGATATACTTGAAATATAAGAATATAAATCGATCTATCGATCAATCGTTACACCCCTAATATAAGATTTAAATAACACTTCATTTAAGGATTAATTTAGGCCGAAATAAATAAAATGTGCTTAAAAATGTGACTGAGTAAAGCTGCAAAATTTTAAGTGCAAGTGGTGAGGGATTACTGTACCACTGTGTGTAAAGGAGAATCGTTTGTGAGCTTTTCAAGGTGAAGGGCCATACAGTAGGCATGAGAGCAATGCAGTCTGCTGAAAATGATAGAAAGCACCACTCCACATAGCAACTGATGCTGTGGTCAAAGTTGAAATCGCCACAAAACAAATTTTAAGTTATTTAACACTCTACTGCCATCTGGCGACTAAAGTTGATAGTGCACCCCTCCAAACTCCCACCATTCGTCATGTTTCATGTGTCAGGTAAACCCTGACAAATAGGGCAATATGAATCCCCTTCCTGGTATCTGCCTGTGGATGAATGCTTGTGGCCTTACAGTCACCACAAACATGAATATGTGTGTCGCTTCTCAGAGGACTGAAGTTCAAAAACACTGAATTAAATCAAAAGGTGTATATGAATGTTGTCGTCCAGTACTTCATCTTGGTAAAAGCTAAACGTGCTGGATTGGATTGCACTGCTTGGATTGGAGAAGCCTTTCAAGCAAATCAACATGATTTTCCAAATGCCTACTTGCCGCACTGTCCTCCTATTTAATCTGAATTTAAATGAGGAATGTGTTGGCAGGCTACACAGCAGTGCATTTTAGATGAGTGGCACATTTATGTGGCAACACAGCTGCACAACAGTCCTCCTGTCTTCAAGCATCAACAGGTCGTCTGAGGAGGGTGAGGAGGGCGGGTGGGCATGAATGCGGCATACAGACTTTCATTGATCAGCTACGAATACACATGTTGAAGTACATGCACATACACTACTCTTATTACAAATACAATAATATATATTGTGAAGAAGCACGTTTTACACACATATGCACCATGTTGTGCCACATTTGAACCAATTAAGATGTCAGTATCGTTGTTAAAATGATTGTATAGAACTTAAAAAAAAACATGTTGAATATCCTTTGTTATAAAATATTGCAAACTGTTAGAGAGTGACGTTTCTGGAAGAACAATTATTTCCTCAACTCATTTACAGTCAATAATTCACACCTGCACACAATATTGTTACAGTTTAAGTTAAATTTGGCCTGTTGCATTGCAACAGCAGTACCCTCTGGTTGTCTTGCTGTCATGGTAACAATGCCCTCTGATGTCACCTTTCCTAATTTTAGCTCTTGTGGTTGTTACTGTTTGTCAGCTTTACTTACCTGCGCCAGAAGCGTTATGTTTCTGAAGTGTTTAATGAACACTTTAGGTATGTGGTACTGTTAGCTTGTCCAGTGAAATTACAATTATTTAATTCCCATGACAGCCAATATTGTTGTTGACGTCAAAGTCGTCAACAATTGAGTGAAAATAGCAACTATTTTCACTCATGCCACAAGCAGAAATTTGTTGTCGGGGCTGGCTTTTGTCGTTTTCTCAAATTTGAAATGATTTTTGTAGTGGCCAGATTAATTATATGGTGCTATGTGCTAGTTGTATTTGTTATATGTGTTTATGTATGACCCATTAGAGCAGGGGTGTCAAACTCAAATACAGAGTGGGCCAAAATTTGAAACTGAACAAAGCCGCGGGCCAAGGTTGAACAAATTAACCTTTTAATAGAGACCCAAACAAGTTTTGCATTGAATATTGAACAAGCAAGGCGTATATAACTTTATAGTGACATGCAAAATCGAGTTTCAAATAATAATAATAATAATTAAAAAATATCAATGGCATATCAAATACAATTTAAATAAAAATTTAATGCCTCTTTTGTATTTGCAGACTTCTGAGGTAAATATCAACATTAACTTTTTCCACAGGCTAATAAATTTGAAAATAAAATAACAATGAATAAACCAACCTCCCAAGGGGTGATCAAGGGTGATGGGTCAAAGGCAGAGAATAATTTTGCCACACCTAGTGTGTGTGTGACAATCATTGGTACTCATTCAGGACTTTAAACTGCTCAGTTTGCAACACACTTATCTAATCTGATGTGCCCAAGCCAGATACCTGGCATCTTTTCTTGGATGCTAGTTCATTAATGTCGGGGCTCAGGCTTTGAGTTGAGGAAACCTTCATTATCGAACGAAGGTGTTCATCAGTCATTATATCTCGTAGTCCACACGGACCACAGTTTTGGGGGCGTGCCTTAAAGGCACTGCCTTTTACGTCCTCTACGAGCTGTCGTCACGTCCACTTTTCATCCATTCTAACAACGTGCAGGCTCAGTCACAAGATATGTGCGGCTTCTGTACGCACACACATGTGAATGCAACGCATACTTCATCAACAGCGATACACAGGTTACACTGAGAGTGACCGTATAAAAAAACTTTAACACTGTTAGAAATATACGCCACACTGTGAATCCACACCAAACAAGAATGACAAACACATTTCGGGAGAACGTCTGCACCGTAACACAACATAAACACAACAGAACAAATACCCAGAATCCTTTGCAGCACTAACTCTTCCGGGATGCTACAAAATACACCCCCGCTACCACCAAACCCCCCCCCCCCCCCCACACACACACACACCTTGTAGCGCCCGCTGGCCAGAGTTTGACACCCATGCATTAGAGCATATCAATTCCAAACTGCTGTGCCATGAAGGATTATTAGGTGTGCCACAGGAAATTATTAAAGGAGGAATCTGACCAGAAATGGTACTGCAATTAAGGTCAAAATTCTGTTGTCCCCTTCCCCCTCTCCATGACTGAGGTTGCCAGATACGCAGCCGAATCCAGCTCGACCGACAAGGCTATTCCAAGGAACTTGAAACTTCCACTGCCTCTTACTAGGGGTTGAGGTGCTGGGACCATAATACCTGAGTTGACAAGCGTTTTGTCAATAACAAATCTCTAACCAACACATGTTACACAGTAATTAGGCTATTTTCAGGACGAAGAACGTCATGCCTACATACAATATCACTAGAAATTGCAATCATATGGTTATTGTCAGCACTATCAGAAAACAAAGACTAAAACGAACTACAACCAATGGTAGCAATGTTAATACTGGTGGAAAAAAGTTGAGCAGCCTAATGTACGCCCAAAACTAAAGAGGAGACATTTTACCAAGGTATTCCTATAGGCTATTGTTTCAAACGTTTCAGATTGCCATATAACTTGGTACATATAGTCCACAAGATGCAAACACGAATGAGGAATTCTTTTATCATGTGATTTGGCATTCTCCATACGTTTCACGTTGCCATGACAGCCGTGCTAATGTTGGAACCCATTTCCTAAGCGTATCAGCATATTGAGAGCAAAAAAGGCACTGACACTACACATATCCACATAGGTTGCACTAACATACTAGCTTTGTTAGTCAAGATCATAGACTATATTGGACAATATAGTTTACATATGAAATGTCCGTTTCTATTTATTACAAGTAAGAAGAAAACGTAAATGCCTTACTTACCTATCAAGGAGGAAATTAGCAAATTTGGCGTCAGATGAAAAAATCTTCCCCGCCTTCAATTGTCTCCATCTTTCAAAGGCATCCCCGATACAAATTCTCTTTTTGTTCCTGGCTTTGTCATGAATAAATAACAAGGCCTTTTGGATTTACTAGTAAATACTAGTAACTAGTAACCTTTTGGATTTATTAGTAACTTTACCAGTGGCAGTAGCTAGATGAAGATGGCGGTGCGTGACTGGCAAATTGAATGTAACACACTCAAAACTTTCTAAATGGTCAATCGAAATGAAAACAATAACAATATTTCGGGGCTGTAAATCTAATTTTGAAATGAGCATATATCGGCTGAACGACTGTTATCAGTTATAAAGGTATTCGAAAATAACACGATTTATTAATGCCTTTTGACATATCAGGGCCATTTAATGATGATTTGACATGGAATGTTTACATATGGCTCCTTTAAACATCAACAAATATTTGTGACAGGGCTGTGCTAAGATTTTAACACCCCCAGTCGTAGTTGTAGTTGAAAAATCGAATATACAGAAACATAAATGACTGAACTTCATTTTGGCCTTCCCGTGGCCTGCAAAGGATATAATTGGTGCAACGTTTTGTGACCATGGGACTTGTGGAATATTCCACCATTTTTTAGAAAAAGGTAATGTTCATCAGGACTGAGATAAAGCCCAGGGACATGACTAAGGCTGCAGCTAACGATTATTTTTCTATCGATTAATCTATAGATTATTTTTTCGATTAATCGGTTAATCTATAGATTATTTTTTTCGATTAATCTATAGATTATTTTTCCTTTTACCGATTATTTTTTTATTTAAAATGAAGATGAAAAAATAAATGTAGGCCAGTTTTTTCAAAAGGCATGGCTTTTATTTACAAAAAAAAAAAGTATGGCCACTCAGTCAACATTGACAACAACATGACAAAATATTCTGTAACAATGTAAACATTTAAAACTTTTAACATTTAACAAAATTAAAAGTAGCTTATTTGCTTTTTAATGTGCAAATATAAAAGTAAACATCCAGTGCAATCTTAATATTCTGCAATAGTATAAGCATTTCAAAAGTAAAAGTGTTGCTTATTTGCTAAAATGTGCAAAAATAAAGATAAACATCCAATACAAAAAAGTGCAAGACGAAATATTCTGTAACAGTGTAAACATTTCAACAAAAGTAAAAGTATTGCTTATTTTGCTTAATAACACAACAATGATAGTATGATTAAAGTGAAAGTTAATTGTTGGTTTGTACATAGTATATGTAACTGTTAATGTTGTAAAAGGTATTTGCACAACTAATTAACGTTAGCGTTAAAGAGGAGCGCATCTTTGTAAACACTGAACAGGCACGCCAAACGCGCCTCTCAGAGCGAAAAAGTGTTTTAGTTTATGAATTTACAACGCAGATACAAATGACACTCATGTTTTTGTGTAATGATGACAACGTATACTCACGCGGACGATTGACTAGTTGATGGTGATGGCAAGAACGCTGTCGGGTGTTTTCTTTTCAAATGTTCGTTTATAGCCGTTGTGCATACAACAACATTATTAGCAGAGGTGGGTAGAGTAGCCAGAAATTGTACTCAAGTAAGAGTACTGTTACTTTAGAGATTTATTACTCAAGTAAAAGTAAGGAGTAGTCACCCAAATATTTACTTGAGTAAAAGTAAAAAGTATATTGTGAAAAAACTACTCAAGTACTGAGTAACTGATGAGTAACATACACACATATATATATATATATATATATATATATATATATATATATATATATATATATATATATATATATATATATATATATATATATATATATATATATACACACACACACACACACACACACACACACACACACACACACACACACACATATATATATATATATATATATATATATATATATATATATATATATATATATATATACACACACACACATATATATATATACACATATATATACATACATTGATATATACAGTACATAATTTATATTTATTTATTTTGCTGTTTTTGTTTACATGTTAAAGGTGTTTTAATGAATATACATGCATGTTTAACACATATAGATTCCTTTCTTTCATGAAGACAAGAATATAAGCTGGTGTATTACCTGATTCTGATGACTTGCATTGATTGTAAACAGACAGTATTGCTTATAACGTCCACGTTTTCAAATGGAGGAGAAAAAAAGTTCCTCCTTTCTGTCTAATACCACATGAAAGTGGTTGGTTTTTGGTATCTTATTTGTCCATCTTCCATATTCGTTTTTATACACTTTACAAGAAATAAATTGGCGGCAAACTCCGTAGCTTGCTAGCTTGTTTGCGCTGGCTTTCGGAGACTCTTATTTTGAAAGCGCGGCGCGATGGAGCGGCACTTTTATTGTGAAGACAGGAACTGTGCAGTCAGTCTTTAGGCTTTTGACGGGATGTACGGTTGGTTAAAAAGTAGTCTTTTTTCCTTCACACTTTTGATTGATTGATTGAAACTTTTATTAGTAGATTGCACAATACAGTACATATTCCGTACAATTGACCACTAAATGGCAACACCCCAATACGTTTTTCAACTTGTTTAAGTCAGGTCATGTGACCGCCTGGCTCTGTTTGATTGGTCCAACGTCACCAGTGACTGCATCTGATTGGTGGAACGGAGTGACACGTCACCAGTAAGGCAGGCACTTTGAAGGTCTGTCTGACAGACCAAAACAAACAAAGTGTGCATTAACAGATCGATAAAAATTAGTAGCGAGTAGCGAGCTGAATGTAGATAAAAGTAGCGGAGTAAAAGTAGCGTTTCTTCTTAGGCCGTTTATTGAAATACTCCCACACTTTTGACGACTTTTGGCGTGCTTTTTTCCCCTCGCTCGCACCGCTCGCATCGTCTGCTTTGCGCTCCGCCATGACGGTATTGTGACGTAAATATGCGACGCGTCGAAGCACAAAAACGGCGTCGACGTATTTACGTAACCGATGACGTCGACTACGTCGACGCGTCGTTTCAGCCCTAGACATGACTAAGGTGTGAGCTTTTTGTGTTTGTTTTTAAATGACAATAATCTTGAAGTATAATTGGTATAATACGAAATTTGTAAAAATATAACATTTATGAAGAATTTAAATTATTGTATTTTTAGTGTTCAATGTAATAATGTTAAGTTAATAATAATGCTGAGTTGTATTTATTACATTTGCTGTCTGTCACAGTAGCGCATGGTTGAGGTTGATGGTGTGATTCAAGGATGCAGAGAAGGTAGGCAGTGTGAAAGCAGAAGGTCCTTTTATTAGGTACCAAGTAAAGTATCAAAAACAAATAGCATCAGTGTGGGAGGAGCAGTCAACCACGGGTAAAAATGCAAACGATGGCAATAAGCAGGAGAAGAAATGCAAAACATCAACGACACAACCAAGTGTGCACTCAACAATGCACCAGCACTGTCTGAGAAGCGGCGCTGGCGAATAAACCCCTCTAATCAGTGAATGTGTATATTTGAGTCTCTTAATTACCAAACAGAGACAGGTGTGTCAATCAGCACTCCAGACAGGGTGTGACGTGGCAGAGTAATCATACAGTAAGTGGAAAAAACGAGAAGGAAGGAGAGATGACACACACACACACAAACACAAAACAGGGAAATAATATACTAAATCTGACCTGTCATGGCACAGATGAATGTGCAGGACACATTATCTAATTAGATATGTATTTATATGTTAATTTTCTGGGGATGCAAATGGCAATGATTCATGTCTGCCTTTGCTCAATAAATATTGGGGAAACTGCATTAGCAGTGATGCTAATAGCTAACATTTCTTCAGATAGGCTAATTTTGGTGGCAGTTAGAATTTATTTGCATTTTGTTTATATTAAATTCCTCATATCTGAGCAGAGACTTTGCAGTTTCAACTAGCGCTTGTAGTAAGTTCAATTAATTTTTAGACACAACACAAAACAAGCTTTGTTGAGAGAATGCCATTTCATTTGCAGTGTGGCCAACTTTGTGTTGCGTGAGCATGAGAATTACAAAGAATGAAAACAAACTATTTGTGAGAGAGTGTTTTCCGCTCTTGTTAAGAAGCCCTGGTGGGGTCCAGGAAAGGGACTCTCTTAACACATGGAACTTTGTTTCCATGTGATGAAACAGAGCAGAGCTAAATTGAAGAAAGAAGAACAAAACAAAGTGAAAAGCAATTTCTGTGGACGTCATGTTTTATATTTCAGGTGGGCTTCTGACAGGGTTGATTTTGGAAACATCAAAGTTCTGCGTTGGCTCCAGTCGCCATCAATAAAGAGCTACAGGGTCGTTTAAAACGGGCATGCTTTGCGATGAGGTGGTGACTTGTTCAGGGTGTACCCCGTCTTCCGCCCGAATGCAGCTGAGATAGGCTCCAGCACCCCCCGCGACCCTGAAAGGGACAAGCGGTAGAAAATGGATGGATGGATAAACCGTTTTTCATGGTTAGAAGACATTGGAAAAATAGACTGAAGTTTGCAATCCCCACCAAATAACGGCAAAGTTAGTTTTAAATTAAACCATAAATAATCCTGACACATACAGTATGTACCTGAGCTATGACCTTTGACCTCATCTAACAAGCATCTTGGATGAGATGTTATAAATTATGTAAAAGTTCCTTTCTTTCAAAAAGTCAATACAATTTGATAAAATCTGCCAAATAGGAGGACTACCTTTTCCCATCTTGTTTTGTATACGCTATGCTTTAAAATCTGCAAATTCAGAAGAGTAGAAATTCATGACACTATATGTATATTGTACATGCAATTAATGTGAAACCTATAAACCCTTACGAGTGTGACAGATTTTGACCCTGAAAACCACAATCAAATCAGACATAGGCCAAATTCATTGTGGGACAATAGTAATATAACAAATATAAAATTAGGGCTGGGCGATATATCGAGTATACTCGATATATCGTGGATTTGTCTCTGTGCGATGTTAGAAAATGACTATTTTGTGAGTATTCGGGTATACGTTCTCACGCAGTTGCTTTTAGCTGCGGGAATTACACTACAGGCTTTTCTCACTCTTTCTTTTCTCTCTTGCTCACAGAGAGATAAAACAAGCGCACCTTCTTACATACGTCACATACTGTGCAACGCCATACGCCCTCGCCGAGCAGAGAGGTGCATGGCTAATGTTAGCTGTGGTAGGTGGTGCAAGCGGAGCGGTGCGTGTGGTAATACGAGAGAGAGAAGGTGTGAATCTGGTAACAAATGGAAGAATAAGAATTAATTTCCCAGAAAAACAGCATCGTCTGGAGGTGGTTTGGCTTCAAGCGGGAAGATGTTGAACAGACACCCGTAATATGTCGCGGCAAAAGCGTTGCTACAAAAAGTAGCAACACTACTAATTTGTAGCATCATTTGAAAAGTCACCCGCTAGAGAGTGAAGAGTGCTTGAAACTCCGCATGTCAACATCTCCGGCTGGTGCCACACCCAACAAAATGCAGAATCAACCAGCACTGACCCAATTGAGCCTGGTGTCTTCCATTTCCAGATCAACAAAAAATAGTCAACAACAGAAGTAGTTGACGTTCGCAGTAACCTACCACATAGCGAAGGACATACATTATTTGATTTCCGATTTATGCAGCTAATTTTTATTTGACAGTTATTGAAATATCTTGTGTGACATCATGCACAAATAGTGCACTTTATTTGTTTTAAGCTATTATAGTGGCGTTCTGTACAAAAAGTGCACTTTAATTTAGTGTTGTTTTGATTAGGGCTGCAACAACTAATCAATTAAATCGATTAAAATCGATTATAAAAATAGTTGGCGATTAATTTAGTCATCGATTCGTTGGATGTATGCTATGCGCATGCGCAGAGGCTACATTTTTTTTTTTTTTTTTTTTAACTTTTATTTATAAACTGCAACATTTACAAACAGCTGAGAAACAATAATCAAAATATTAGGGGTGTAACGGTACGTGTATTTGTATCGAACCGTTTCGGTACGGGGGTTTCGTTTCGGTGCGGAAGTGTACCGAACGAGTTTCCACACGGACATATTAAGTAGCGTACTGCACGTTGTGTAAACAATACTCGAATGCCGGACATTTTAGGCGTTTATGAAACTCCGCCCTGATAGCCCCGCAAAAGATGACATGTCCGGTGAAAAGAGGACGTATGGTCAGTCTATACGTAGCCCGTTAGCTGCTAGCATGTTAGCAAAAGAGAACTAGCAGCGATCGGTTTCACCGGACTAGGTCCTGACCATACGTCCTCTTTTCACCGTACATGTCATTTTTTGCGGGGCTGTCGGGCGATGTTTCTTAAATGTCTCAAATGTCCGGGATTTTGAGTTAGGGTTGCGTGTATTTTCAATGTACGTTCAGTGTTAGGAACGTTAAAAACACAACAAATTGTGCGTGCAGCAGCATTCGTGAGGGAGGGGGAGAGACGAGAGAGTTGTGATAAATGCGCATGCGTCGTCAGGCTCTGCTTTTTATCGATACATTTATCAGATTTAATTTTTTATTATCTATAGGAGGGGTGTCAAAAGTGTGCATTTTTGTAACATTTTCCTTGTTTTATTTGGCAAGTTGAAAGAACATGACGCCAGTATGCTGGTTTTTTTCAATAAAATACTGGAAAGGATAGAAATGTAGTTTGACTCTTTTATCCGATTATTAATCGATTAATCGAAGTAATAATCGACAGATGAATCGATAATCAAATTAATCGTTAGCTGCAGCCCTAGTTTTGATGTCATCTTAGTGACATCATGCACAAAAGTGCACTCATAGCTTGTTTTAAAATGTTTGACAATCTTTCACTTTCTGTTTTGAAATGACATGAATGTTTGTGCCACCGCTTAATAACTGTTTAATAAATACAGTTTTGGTAAATTGACTTAGTTGTGATTTCCCTCTCTGCATGAATTTTAAAATGAGCATATATTAATGAAGTATGAACAAGAATGTTTTAATGTAGACACATAGAATCATCATACTGCTGTGATTATATGCATCAAGTGTTAATTCAAGGCTAAGGCAAAATAGCGAAAAATATATCGTGTATCGTGACATGGCCTAAAAATATCGAGATATTAATAAAAGGCCATATCGCCCAGCCCTATATAAAATGCATTGTACATCAAAGAGTAATTTAATCAGAGGCAGCAGTTGTATCTTCGGGGTCTCATTTTGTTAAAAGGTCAGTGTCATAAGAGTCCTCGTGTGGGAGTCTGTCCAGTGTTAGATTAGATTTAAGCGCAGTGCTGGTGGTGGTGGATGCTGTCATTGACTCAACCATGAATCTAAACTACAGCTTATCTGACCCACACAGTAAATCTCTTGCTGGGTGATTCCACCATGAGGATGAAGGCTGCTCATATCCCAGTCCACACTGCATCCTCACTGTACTTGTACACTTATCCTACTCTAGCACAATAAGTCACGCATGCGCCCTCGCACACAATTTAGCCTCGTCATAGAATGACTGTAAGGTGATAGCTCCTTGCCAAAGTAGGAGCTTTTGCCTGTTTTGAAAAGCTCTATTATAATTTATATGGGAAATAATATATACATTGCAGCCTGGATTGTAGGCGTAATATAATATAATAATATAATAACATTTGATGTGCATGAGAGTCAGCTGCAACATGATTTTACTGTCCATTATTAGGCCTGGGCAATACATCTATTAATTGAACGATAAATGAAAAATAATCTTGATAACTTTGCTGGCATCATGAATTGCCATGTCGGTGTGTGTTTGTTTTCTTAGTCACTCTGTTTCAAACAGGGTTCAAGAAGGTTCACTCTGTGCATTGTTTTGTCAGTCATTCACAATCTCTGTCTCGGTGGGCAGAGGCGAGACCGCTATCTTACACACAAGAGGATGCACAGAGCCTCGCTAGTTGCGAATCATTATAGGAAAGCACTGCAAGGTAACAAAAATTAGGTGGAAAAAAGATGATCACAAAGCCAAATGTCTTGTGTAGGAATATTTTGGCTTCAAACACAATGAGCAAGCTGAACCCATCAACACTGACGAATAAGCCAGTATGCCAAATGTGTTAGAAAATGATGGCTTTTAATCTAATATCGTATTTTTCGGAGTACAAGTCGCATCGGAGTATGAGTAGCACCTGCCGAAAATGCACAATAAAGAAGGAAAAAAACATACATAAGTTGCACTGGAGCCCGGCCAAACTATGAAAAAATCTGCGACTTATAGTCCGAAAAATACGGTACTTGTTTTTTGGACATCGGACCCATGTACAGAGCAAGCATTTCACCCACATGTGTGCCTAAAATAAATTGTGCAAGTAAAACAATAAAACACGAGTACACGTGCAAGAATGCATTTCAACCCTTTCAATCGCATTTTGCTTCTAAAATAAATCCATACAATGTGGATCAAACTAGAGTAAGATTTTCACGCGTCTGTATACAAATCGACAAGTTTCCTACAACCTAGGGCTGGGCGATTATATGATAGTGATCGTTGATCGCGATTAATCTGAGTTCGATCACGGTGATCAGATGTTAACATATTTCCTCGATCAAACATGACGGAACTGTCCGTTAGAAGTTACCGCAGCAGTGAACAGCAGGTAAGCAACAATGCTCGGTATAATACAATCCACCTTTATTGACCATGATCCTGTGAATGTGTGTGTGTTTGTGTGAAAGTGTTTGTGTCCGTGTATGTGCGCAACTTCCTTGCCACCGCGCGAAAATCTGGCTCGTCACGACGTAATTAATGTTCAATCGTCGTTGTGCCTCTTCCCCTTACACAGCTCAGAAGTGCAGCCCAGAAAAACTAAATAAAAAAGTATGACTAACACTAGCATAAAAGTTGAAACAACATATAGAAGGAGTAGAGACCTTAGTTCCACTATCTTCTGCAGCGCACCAGTAAGCCTGCCCTGAATGCAGCTTGCAGGCACTCACAGGAGTCTTTATTAGTCCTGACTGGGAGAAGCAACACAGCCACTAATTTAGTCAGTAAAACTTATTTTTATATCTAAATATAAAAATCTGACTTTTGTTTATATGTCTGTACAGATTTAACTCCTCTGATATAACATGTATTAAGAAAAACTGCACACAGATACTTTGTGTTGAAATTAGAGATGTCCAATAATGGCTTTTTTGCTGATATTCGATATTCCGATATTGTCCAACTCTTAATTACCGATATCGATATCAACCGATACCGATATATACAGTTGTGGAATTAACACATTAATATGCCTAATTTTGTTGTGACGCCCCACTGGATGCATTAAACAATGTAACAAGGTTTTCCAAAATAAGAGAACATCTTCAACTCAAGTTATGGAAAAAAGTGCCATATTTATTATTTAAGTCACAAAGTGCATAATGTTTTTTAACATGCCTCAAAACAGAAGCTTGGAATTTGGGACGTGCTCTCCCTGAGAGAGCATTAAGAGGCTGAGGTGAGTAGGGTTAGGGGGGGCGGGGTTGGGGTGGGGGGGGGGTAGGGGGTAGCGGGGTGTATATTGTAGCGTCCCGGAAGAGTTAGGGCTGCAAGGGGTTCTGTGTATTTGTTCTGTTGTGTTTATGTTGTGTTACGGTGCGGCTGTTCTCCCGAAATGTGTTTGTCATTCTTGTTTGGTGTGTGTTCACAGTGTGGCGCATATTTGTAACAGTGTTAAAGTGGTTTATACGGCCACCCTCAGTGTGACCTGTATGGCTGTTGATCAAGTATGCCTTGCATTCACTTGTGAATCTGTCAAAAGCCGTAGATTATATGTGACTTGGCCGGCGCGCAAAGGCAGTGCCTTCAAGGTTTATTGGCGCTCTGTACTTCTCCCTATGTCACACACAGCGGCGTTTTAAAAAGTCATACATTTTACTTTTAGAAACCGATACCGATCATTTTAAAACCGATACCGATAATTTCCGATATTACATTTTAAAGCATTTATCGGTCGATAATATCGGCAGTCCGATATTATCGGACATCCCTAGTTGAAATAATTTTTGAGTTTGTGGATCAAAAAACATTTTGATCCTGAAATAATCATTAAACTTTTTTTTTATGTGTTAGTACACATTATTTTACAATACCTCAAATTCAAACTGCACTTTAATGTAATTTTATTCAATGTATGCTGCAGTATTTGAGTTTTAAAAAACTCCACAATCGGGTTCACCGCTTGTTGTTTGCCAAAGCACTGGTGAGAAGCACTCATGTATACAAGTAATTAAAGAATACAAATAATAATTTACCATTTCAAAGTGTTGTTTAGTACATTTTAACTTAAAGTTAAACTTGTTAAACTTGAAGTAAAAGTTGTGTTGTATTCAGTGCACCACTGATACTTTATTGCAGAATGCATTTTTTGATGACAAGCAAAATAACAAAAGGACTTTGAGAGGAAAAAAAAGTTGTCTTTACTCCCACAAAATGTACTGAAAAAGAAGCAAAACTTTGGCCCTAAAATCGAGGTACGGACCGCAGCGGGGGTTACCTGTATCGTTGCACCTCTAGTAAGCACAATTATATATATGAACAAAATGACAGTTGTCAGCTGTGAGCAAATATTACCTTGATCAAACATGGTGTAAATGTCTGTTACAAGATACTGCAATAGTAAACAGTAGGGATGCTACAGTACTTGCCATAATTCTGCATGGGACAATCCAACTTTAATTTAACAAAAATTATCGTGATATTAAACGAGATTGGATGATGTGAAAAAATTAATCTTGATTATTTTTTGCCATATCGCCCAGTTCTACTACAACCACTGTTGCCTCCAAGGTGTGCATTGCTGATGCGTGCTCCACGCACAGCTCATCTATGCAGCTCTTGAAATTAAATCGAACCATAACTCTAAACAAAATAAACTCCGTTTATTCTGTACCATTTTGCATTGCAACTCTGTGAGCGAGAGGTGACAACAAGCAGCAAACCGTGATGAAACAATAAACATTTGACTGTTATTGTAACTTCTGGGGTAACGTTTTAAGGAGGAGAAACAATCGTTTTATTGAGCAAAATTGATTACTGTCAGCAGTAACCACACCAAAACACATCAGCAACAAAACTACGATCCTGAAAACTGATCACTTTCTGCCGTAATAACACCAACCAATATCTGTCAAAAATCCGTCATACATCTGTCAAATCTGTCATATTAACAGCAGCCAGTACGCTACTCTCAGTCAATTATGCCTTCATGATCAATTAAAAATTTGCACAAACTGCCAAGTCGTTACACTTAATGCAGTTCACATAAAGTGTTATACGTGTGTGGCGCTAGTTTGCAGTTGCTCTTATAGCAAACAGTGCAGCAAAGTTAAGAGAGGTAAATGCAGATAACTTGTATTATGATGAAACAAACAAGTACTGTTCATCCACACTCCCCTCAGATTTGTAATTATTATAGTATAATTGATCAAGAATTTTAATGTGTGAATATCATTAATGAAATGCTGTTACTGGATTACAGAAACCCTAATAACAATTGTGTAATAATATAGTTTACAGACAAAAAGTTACAGGAATGTACACTGTATCCCATGCTGGTGCTGTCCATTGTGCAAAATGTGAATGTTTTAAGTTGAACTAAATTTAATATCTAAAAGGTGTTCACGTCTGAAATTCTTCCAAGTCGGGATGTATATCGTTAAGATTTTATCGATTCGATACCCTTATAGATATTTGTTAGCGATACCGGTATTTATTGGTACTCTTATCGGTACTATATGTAATTAGTGTAAATAAAGATGTGGAAAAAATTATTTTTTTATTACCGTTTTTTATTAGCCTGAGAGGTTGTAGACTTCCACAACATGTTGTAACATCTCACAGCAGGGAAGTCTTTTATCAACACCTATTTTTTAAGTCCTAAACAACTCACCTATGTTTGCTAAATCAGTTGTTATGTCATCATCTTGTAACAAGCACACAGATTCATCCCTGTGTTTCAATTCATTACAATTACACTGCTGGAAATATTATTTATGCATTCATGAGGACAGACCTTTTAAATGATTTGTTATATCAAATATATCATATAAATCAATACAATCAATTAACGTGTTAGGTAGGTGCGCATTTTGTAACAATATACATTGTTTTGTGTTTATGTTGCACACAGACTTATTTAAGTGACGGACCGGAGGTTGACAGCTACCGACACGTAGCTGTATGTGTCTGTGTTGTGTGAACAATAAAAATAAAAAGATCAAGTATAATGCTCAACCATCCAGCTGTAGAGTCAAGAGACAGAACTAACTGAACCACATTTAAAGGGAACTGCACTTTTTTGGGAATTTTGCCTATCGTTCACAATTATTATGAACGACATGATGACGAATGGATTTTTTTTTAATGCATTCTAACTTGTAAATAAAAGCCCTCTTACAACGGAGCCAATGGGAGATCCTCTATTTCGACCATAAAATCCAAATAAATAACCACCAACAACACTCCATTTACATTTTGTGACTTACTTGAATATTAACCAAGTATTAGTGATATTGTTATTATAAGCGCTAACACAAACAAACTATTTATAGTGGCGTTGTGATCACAAGCCTGTGTACAATTTCGACATGATCAACTGTCAAAGTGTTTCTTCGCTTCTTGCTCCCTGAAAGTTTATTGTAGCTCATAAATCATACATCTCACCTGGACAGAAGAAGTCTAAGGACGTATTCCGACAAGTCGGTACGCTTTGACAGCCATTTAGGACCCGGAAATGGCGAGAACGACACAAAAAGATGCTTCTTCCCGCCCGTTTTTTCGTGAGGATTATGGTCATGTTTCATCTAAATGGAAATATATAAACATCACAGCAGTTTGCATCCTAATGACAGCAGACATTGCACAGTGAATGATGTTTTATTGTGTTTGTTGACTGTCATGAATTCTGCAGTGAGCAGTAATCGGTAGAGATTTCCGATAATATCGGCCTGCCAATATTATCGGCCGATAAATGCGTTAAAATGTAATATCGGAAATGATCGGTATCGTTTTTTTTTATTATCGGTATGTTTTTTTAAATTTTTTATTAAATCAACATAAAAAACACAAGCTACACTTACAATTAGTGCACCAACCCAAAAAAACCTTCCTCCCCCATTTACACTCTTCACACTCATTCACACAAAAGGGTTGTTTCTTTCTGTTATTAATATTCTGGTTCCTACATTACATATCAATATATATCAATACAGTCTGCAAGGGATACAATCCGTAAGCACACATGATTGTGCGTGCTGCTGGTCCACTAATAGTACTTACCTTTAACAGTTAATTTTACTCATTTTTAAGGCTGCAGCTAACGATTATTTTTCTATCGATTAATCTATAGATTAATTTTTCGATTAATCGGTTAATCTATAGATTATTTTTTCGATTAATCTATAGATTATTTTTCCTTTTACCGATTATTTTTTTTTATTTAAAATGAAGATGAAAAAATAAATGTTGGCCAGTTTTTTCAAAAGGCATGACTTTTATATACAAAAAAAAAAGTATGGCCACTCAGTCAACATTGACAACAACATGACAAAATATTCTGTAACAATGTAAACATTTAAAACTTTTAACATTTAACAAAATTAAAAGTAGCTTATTTGCTTTTTAATGTGCAAATATAAAAGTAAACATCCAGTGCAAATCTTAATATTCTGCAATAGTATAAGCATTTCTAAAGTAAAATTATTGCTTATTTTGCTTTAAAATGTGCAAAAATAAAGATAAACATCCAATACAAAAAAGTGCAAAACGAAATATTCTGTAACAGTGTAAACATTTCAACAAAAGTAAAAGTATCGCTTATTTTGCTTAATAACACAACAATGATAGTATGATTAAAGTGAAAGTTAATTGTTGGTTTGTACATAGTATATGTAACTGTTAATGTTGTAAAAGGTATTTGCACAACTAATTAACGTTAGCGTTAAAGAGGAGCGCGTCTTTGTAAACACTGAACAGGCATGCCAAACGCGCCTCTCAGAGCGAAACAGTGTTTTAGTTTATGAATTTACAACGCAGATACAAATGACACATTCATGATTTTGTGTAATGATGACAATGTATACTCACGCGGACGATTGACTAGTTGATGGTGATGGCAAGAACGCTGTCGGGTGTTTTCTTTTCAAATGTTCCTTCATAGCCGTTGTGCTGCTATGATAGGCCATTTCCGCTCGACACAGTGTGCATACAACAACTGTCAAGTGTTTTGCTTTTTTCGCTGTACTTATCCCACACTTGAAGGGATGTACCAATGCTGAATGTGGCTTCTGGATTTCACTCAAAAGACCAGACCGTAGTTACTTTTTCCTTTTATTTTCCTTTAGTTTGCAACAGTTTTTCCAACCAAGAAACAGCTTCTTTTTTCTTCTTTAGTCTTTTTAGCAGTCTTTAGCAGTGTTAATAGACTTTAGTTTCTTTAGCTGTCATTAGCTGTCTTTAGTAGCCTTTAGTAGCCTTTAGTAGCCTTTAGCTTCTTTAGTAGGTGAAAAACCTTTAAGGACAAAACACCACAAGATTAACATGCTGTAAAAAATCAATCAATTATCAATCCCATTATTTACAACTATTAATTAGCTATCAAACTCTTAACCATTAAACAAGTGCAAGAAAATGGACACATCTTTTCCCTTTAAGTTAAAACAGATTTTAAATAAATTGTCTCAACATAAATGCACCAAGATACATATAAAATACATTTAACACCAGAAACACAATAGATAAATGCAACAGAAAACCCAATATGCAAATACATAAATACCTAACCAATTAACCACCTATTTAGATACATATTTAAAATCCATATTCAATATAAATATATTATTAATTTAGCAGTGAAACACTCAATCTTAAACGCTGTCTACTGGTAGAAAAATGCCCCTTTTTCTACGCCCTCACCAACACAGTTAAATCCAACACTTTAAATTGAGCGACTTCACCCTCCTGATGAAGCAAACTGCTCCAACATTTATCAAACTAAGCAAAGAATATCAACACTAAACAACAGTTACATAACACACTGTGTGTATTTAGCCTCCAGACTAAGCACGCTACATGCACACAACCCCCCCTCCCATCTCACCAGCGCAACAGGTGCGCCACACCCACGAAGAGAAATATTAAATCTTACATACTTTTGGCACAACTCTGGGTTATCTGTAATGAACTAAACCTTTTTCCACTCTGCGCTGGCGTCTTTTGTACTCCTTGATTTGACACAGCGGTCTAATTACCGGGCTCGCGCACCAGCAGATGAGACAGGAGCGCGCCGCGTTATACCTGCGCGCGAACGTAAACTGATCGGCTCTGATTTTATAAGCCGACTGGCCGAAATAATGCCGAATTATATACATTTGTTTATTGAAATACTCCCACACTTTTGACGACTTTTGGCGTGCTTTTTTTCCCTCGCTCGCACCGCTCGCATCATCTGCTTTGCGCTCCGCCATGACGGCAGTGTGACGTAAATATGCGACGCGTCGAAGCATAAAAACGACGTCGACGTATTTACGTAACCGATGACGTCGACTACGTCGACTACATCGACGCGTCGTTTCAGCCTTACTCATTTTCATTAATTACTAGTTTCTATGTAACTGTTTTTATATTGTTTTACTTTCTTTTTTATTCAAGAAAATGTTTTTAATTTATTTATCTTATTTTATTTTATTAATTTTTTTCAAAAGTACCTTATCTTCACCATACCTGGTTTTCCAAATTAGGCATAATAATGTGTTAATTCCACGACTGTATGTATCGGTATCGGTTGATATCGGTATCGGTAATTAAAGAGTTGGACAATATCGGAATATCGGATATCGGCAAAAAGCCATTATCGGACATCCCTAGTAATCGGTGATGAAAAACCAATTGTCGTGATGCGTTTTTTAAACTAATGCGCTGTGATTGCTTAAAATGATCAAAATATGCAAATATTAAATGTTATTATAAATGCGCCCGTTACTACATTACATATATACTTACATAATTTATATAAAACCTCAGTGGAGGTGTTTGGATGTTCTTTAGGGCTTCATAGGTGGAATAGAGCGATTTCCATAGGCTCCATTCTAAGCGGACTTTTGATCACATTAGTTATTTAGAATGCAAAAAATAAATAAAAATAACATCTATCGTCATTTCTCTCTCTAATAATGATTGTGAACGATGGGCAAAATTACAAAAAAATGCAGTTTCCTTTTTAGCATGGTGTCTATTAATGCCACGGCGCACATGCGACGTCAGACAGCGACTATGGACCTGTCAGCGGATACTGTCTTTTATGGATTATTGCATTACTTCAATTTTTCACTTATTTGAGTGGATTATTATTGGCATGTAGATTAATGAATCGCTATGAGGACGGTCGATGAAGTGAGTAAAAGTGCTTTGGAAGCTGTATAACTCTCATTACCATGCGTGACTTTGAAGGACTTTTGAGGATGAATTGTTTTGTTACAAACTTTTGTGTGGTGTTGCTTCCTATTTGTTATTATTAAAAGCTTATTTTAAATGTGTATGCAATGTGACAGCGTGTCATAATTACGACGCTCAGCTGGATTAAAAAATACTTATAGCAATATCGTTAGTTCAGAATCCTCATGGTCCAGGAGGACTGACCCAGTTAGGAACCGGTACTAAAAAATACTGGTACTCGATATGCATGCTTACTTCCAAGGCAGAACCCCAACATACAGCTCATGGAAAACAAAATCTAGTGGAAATGACTGCTGTAATTTGATTATTATAATAAGTCATTTAACTTGTTATAATGTCAGGTTTAGGTCAGGTGTGATGCCTGATGTTGCTCACATTGGATCCACGGAATACTCAGGGAGTTTGTGCATTTGCTCAGACACATGAAAAATTAAGGGGAACGTTGCTTATAACATTTCTTTTTTCACATCGGCAACCTGCAAAACACAGAACTCTCGTGATGATGCGCGACAAACTCTACACCACAGAAGTTGTACTCACTGAAGTAGCTAACTGTTTTCAGTTGGATATGGAGTGTTGCGGAAAAGCATAGTCTGCAGTGAAAAATGAAGACAAGTCATATTTTCGAAGTGGAAACCAAGGAGGAAGAGGAAATTGTGAGAGAAATCTGAGAAAAAATGTGGAATCCGGGATAACTGACCGTTTTGAGCCAGAGGAGATGGCAGAGGAGATGGCAAAAGCTAGCGTTAGCACTGTTTTTTAATCAAATTGGATTAAACCTTTCCCTTGGAGGGAGTTTGAGAACAACCTCATGTTCTGTAAATATGTTAAAGGGCAGAAGCAGGCGGGTGTTTAATTGAGCGTTGCAGTTGGCCTTTTGATGGCACTGTGATTATATGCACATACGTGTTATGTATGTTGCTTTAATAATAAAATTGCGCTATTTAAAACATTTCATATTGCTCGTAACTCTGCTCCTAAACGTAGCCATTTAGGGGCACATGTATCCTAGTATAAAAGCAAAGCATACAGCTCTGATCGGGACACCCCTAATTGTAATCCACAACCTACAGAATAAGATGTCGTCAATATAAGTACAGGAGGAATATATTTACGAGTTAATAAAACAGGTCAGAACTTCCACATTGATGCATTTTTATTTTACCATCCAACAAACCCCTCTAAAGATACCGCTTCCTTCGGATCAGAGTTGTTAATTTTCATCTGTCGTCTGCGATGGTGTTGCCTTTCTGCACTATTTCCTCTGTGTTTGGGTGAGCAGAAGAGGAGGCAGCCAATTGTTGGCGCTGTGTTCCTGCTGGCACGTTCCCTGCACACTGGGAGGAGAACAGCACAGAAGAAGGACGCCCTTCCCGCGCAGCGCTGAGCATAATGCATCTAGAGAGGATGGAGCTGTGACTTGTAATTAACTCTGTGACTGTCTTGCACAGTCAAGGACGAAGTTTACATGCACAGCACTACTCTGATTTGAATAAAGCCATAGTTGTAGTCATGTATTTTCTGAAGGCTTTACTTGGTTTCAACAATAACCAGATTTAGATGTTGAGCAGAGGTTTGCAAATTTGGTTTCCAGGTCCTAGCGTGGTAGTGGTAGGAATAATTGATGAGATTTATATAGCACTTTTCTAGTGCTATGTCAAAGCGCTTTACTGTGAGAACCGAGAACCCACCGTTTATTCACTTCACATTCACACAATGATGGTGGTAAGTAGGGCTTGGCGATATGGTCTTTTATTAATATCTCGATATTTTTAGGCCATGTCACGATACATGATATACATCTCCATATTTTGCCTTAGCCTTGAATTAACACTTGATGCATATAATCACACCAGTATGATGATTATATGTGTCTACTATAAAACATTCTTGTTCATACTGCATTAATATATGCTAATTTAAAATTTCATGCAGAGAGGGAAATCATAACTAAGTCAATTTACCAAAACTGTATTTATGAAACAGTTATTAAGCAGTGGCACAAACATTCATGTAAATTCAAAACAGAATGTGCAAGATTGTCAGACATTTTAAAACAAGCTATTAGTGCACTTTTGTGCATGATGTCACTAAGATGACGAATCAAAACAACACTAAATTAAAGTGCACTTTTTGTACAGAACACAACTACAATATTTTAAAACAAATACAGTGCACTTTTGTGCATGATGTCACACAAGATATTTCAAAAACTGTCAAATAAAAATTAGCTGCACAATAGCAAATCAAATTGTGTATGTCCTTTGCTATGTGGTAGCTTCCTGCGGACGTTATCTCCTGTTTTTGACTATTTTTTTCATACTGTGTGAATCTGGAAATGGAAGACGCCAGGCTCAATTGTGTCAGTGCTGGTTGCTTCTGCATTTTGTTGGGTGTGGCACCGGCCTGAGATGTTGACATGCGGAGTTTCAAGCACTCTTCATTCTCTAGCGAGTGACTTTTCAAATGATGGTATAAATTAGTAATGCTGCTACTTTTTGTAGCAACGCTTTTGCCGCATACTTGACATATTACGGTTGTCTGTTCAACATCTTTTCCCCTTTGAAGCCAAACCACCGCTGTTTTTCTTGGGAAGTAATTCTTCCTGCATTTGTTACCAGATTCGCACCTTCTCTCTCTCGTATTACCACTCGCACCGCTCCGCTTATACCACCTGCCACGGCTAGCCTTACCCATGCCGCTACCTCTCTGCTCGGCAAGGGCATATGACGTTGCACGCGCGACAGTATGTGACGTATGTAACAAGGTGCACTTGTTTTATCCCTCTGTGAGAAGGAGAGACAAGAACGAGTGAGAAAAAATTTGTAGCCCCGGCTCCCTGGGGTAGACTGACAGAAGCGTCGCTGTCATGTATTGCCTACGGCCTTTCCGACCACCACCAAACATTCATTCACATTCATACTCCAGTGAGTGGCACTGGGGGAAAAGTGAGTGAAGTGTTTTGCCTAACAACACGATTGTAGTTCCTGGATGGCCACTTTACCATCTGAGCCATAAGTAATACATAGTAGTTAGGGATGTCCCGATCCAGGTTTTTGCACTTCCGATCCGATACCGATATTGTTTTTGCATTTACGATCCGATACCGATACTGACCAATACCGATACTGACCTATCCGAGCATGTTTTAAAGTTATTTAGCCTACTTAGTTGTCAGATTCATGTTGAAAAGGGATTTAGTACTCTTGATAACAACTAGCCAGCTGAATTAGGGGAGTTTCAATAATACACAATGGTTGGTAACAAGAAACTGACCTGTTTATTCAAGGATAAACACAAAATAGACAAAATTATACATGACAAACAGAAATGGCATCATTGAACTGGGGCTGGGCGATATGGCCTTTTTTTAATATTGCGATATTTTAAGGCCATATTGCGATACACAATATATATCTCGATATTTTGCCTTAGCCTTGAATGAACACTTGATGCATATAATCACAGCAGTATGATGATTCTATGTGTTTTGATTGATTGATTGAGACTTTTATTAGTAGGTTGCACAGTGAAGTACATATTCCGTACAATTGACCACTAAATGGTAACACCCGAATAAGTTTTTCAACTTGTTTAAGTCGGGGTCCACTTAAATTGATTCATGATACAGATATATACTATCAGATATATACTATCATCATAATACAGTCATCACACAAGATAATCACATTGAATTATTTACATTATTTATAATCCAGGGTGTGGAGGGGGGCGCCTGATGTAAGTGTCAAAAAGACAGCCAAAAGAGTTTGATATGAGAATAAATCTAAAGTTAAAATATAGGGTAGAAATGCACCCATTTGCAGGAAATGTAGTCTTGATTTTCAAAATGTCTACATTAAAACATTCTTCTTCATACTGCATTAATATATGCTACTTTTGAACTTTCATGCAGAGAAGGAAATCACAACTAAAAAAATCACTAATTTTTTCATACGGTGTTGATGTGGAAATTTTTGCCTTGCATTTTGATGGTGTGGACGTGTGGCACCGAATGGAGATAAGCGTCTCGACAGACATCACAATATTTGAACAATGATGACGAAAACTGTTATCTCTGTCGTGTCCGTGTGACGAAAATTGTTATGCGCTTATTTTTTTATTTGATTTTGTGCGTGGCATAGATTTGCTATGCGCAGAGGACGCTTAAACAGTGCGCAATTGCACAGGCGAGCACCTTAGAGGGAGCGTTGCTCGCACGGCTGCACTAGCATCACAGCTAACGTTAGCCATGCTGCTACCTCTCTGCTCGGGGAGGACGTATACGTATGTGACGTATGACGTGACAGTATGTGACGTATGACGTGACAGTATGTGACGTGTGTAAGAAAGTGCACTTGCTGTCTGTGAGAGGGAGACACAGGAAAGAGTGAGAAGAGCCTGTCGTGTAATGCCAGCAGCTAAAAGCAACTGCGTGAGAATTCACAGACCTGTGGATGTGTTGAAGGTGTGCTGGAAAATGCGGAACGGAAATTACGGAGCAGCAGAAAAGTGGAATGTATTATTTAAATCGGTGCGTTGGAAAACACGGACCGGAGTTTTTTTTAAAACTGGATCTGGATCGGCATTTTCCCATGCCTTGCCGATACGCAATTTTTGGCAAATATCGGCAGCCGATCCGATCCACATATCGGATCGGGACATCCCTAATAGTAGTACAGTAATACATTGATGACTAAGAAACACATTCTAGGTCTATTTTCCTTTAGAATTCTGTACTTTTTCACAAAATACATTTTTCATGAAAGACACGGAAGATGGATGTCTCCACATGGTCAGGTAAATTTGGGATAAGCTTTGCCGAGTTTTCTTTGACACTTTATACCCCAAGTTCCTCTGGTGGCACAGAAAATGGGTTGTTCACTGAAGCGTCAGCTGTTCTTTATCACACCAGATTGAGATTTTTGTTATTACATCAGGATGTTTTATCGATAATTGTCCCATCACCTTGTTAAACAGTGGGATCCAGAATAATCTAAGACCAATAAGTAGAGACTTAAGAAATACACACACTTTGAACTGGACACTCCTGAGAGATCCAGTAGATGGAGTGTTAATCTCTAAGCAGAAAGTGTGGTTGCTGGGAAACAACTCTAGAGTGAAAGAGGACGAATCAGAGGCAGAAGTGAGGTGAGAGGATTGACCACGGACGAGCCAGATCCTAGTCATGATGGGATTTGTCAGCTTCCTTGTGCTCAAACTCAGTTCTGCTCTTCACTCCTCTACTCTACAAAAGGATTCTCTTTCACGGGTTCCACCAGCAGTGCCAAGCTTTATCAGCTCCGGTGTTGCTTTACTGTAAGCGATCCTCTAGAGCTTGGCGGATTTCAATCAGTCATCAAAAAGTGTTGATGACCACTGCTCTGAATTAACTTTCTTTGGTTAATGAAAAAGATCACCTCTGCTTCAGGCTGTTCCGTCTCATAACAAAGATGGAGAAAACGCTTCTTTTGAGGGACACACACTAAAGAATTGCGGTAGATGAGGTCAGGTAATTTGGGATAAGCTTTGTAGAGTTGTCTTTGACACTTTTCTCATTAATAAAATTGCCACAATAATGTGTAGTAATTCCATTCCTAAAATTATTGTCCTTCATTTTTATTAATTATTTTGGTGGAATTCCATCGGGCCAACTATTAAAACAATTTTTAGACCATTTTTTAAGGTCAGGGGACGGCATGGCGCACGGTTGGGAGAGTGGCCGTGCCAGCAACCTGAGGGTTCCTGGTTCGATCCCCACCTTCTACCAACCAAGTCACGTCCGTTGTGTCCTTGAGCAAGACACTTCGCCCTTGCTCCTGATGGGTCGTGGTTAGGGCCTTGCATGGCAGCTCCCGCCATCAGTGTGTGAATGTGTGTGTGAATGGGTGAATGTGGAAATAGTGTCAAGCGCTTTGAGTACCTTGAAGGTAGAAAAGCACTATACAAGTATAACCCATTTACCATTTTAAGCATTTCAATGCATCCCACTGGGGGGATATAAATTATATTTATTTTTGTACTTGCAGTATAATCAGACAACTCCTCCAGGGTTTAGCAGCCTTTTTTGTGATTGTTTCAGCCGAAAATGTCTGAAGTCTCGGCAGCCTTTTTTAGAAAGTTGCGGCAAACATTGCGCATAAAGTTGCCATTTTTTTCCTTGTAACCTAAACCTTTATAAAGCACAGGATTTCAACAAAAATTGAGAAAACAAATACTGTATTGATATTTTACCATGCATACATAGACACAGTATGCAATAAAAGCACAAATTTAAAACTCTTTACTGTACTTTTACTTTACTGCAGTGTTTTAAATAATTGTAACTAATAATTAGAGGAAAAGGAAAATAAACACCACTGAAGGCTTTTCTATTGTCCACTGTCTGCGCTGTCTTCTCCAGGTGGCAGACAGTCTCCATGTTCATTTTACAGTTGTAATGTGTTTGTCCATTTTTAACATTAATTTAAGTTTCAACACATTTACCGTTGCAGGTTAGGAGCATTTGTGAAGAAATGAGAGCGGTCTACAGCGGCAATTTTTGCTGGCAAATGATGAGATATCATCACACTGCCACATCACTGTCATTTAATACTGCCTCTATGCTGGGTCAGCATTGCAAATGAGAATATGTTTTTAATTGACCTAACCTGAATAAATTAACAAATACACGTTAACTAGGAAGTGAGGATGCTGGTTTGTTGCTAAATGCTTATATACTAGATTACCCAGAAGACTTAGTAGCACTGTAAACGGGAATCGGAAGTAGGTCTGAGCTACATTGCAAGATGACAATTGTGCTGTTTGAGCAATAGAGTTGATGCAATGTTACATATTGTTGTGCCTGCTTCGTTTACACAAGAAACACTTATACGTTTTGATTAGACGGTTCACGTGTATGTTTGAGCAGTGCTCGGGGACAAATTTGCTTGGCGAAAATGATGATATTGGCCAAAATGTGCGCGAATGTTGCGAGCATAGGACAAATTTGCAAGGCTGCGTGCGCATTATTTGCACACATTTGTTGAATTTGCATTCATTTGCGTGATTGCAACAATGCAAATTCCTTAAGGGATTGATTACATTGTGCAGGTGGTCATAAACCTGTGGTCAGTCAGAAAGTAGTCAATATCATCAGCAGTTTGAGTATATGTGGTGAAATACAATGTGGTCATCCTATGCCAGAGCAAAGCCCTCTGGAGTTAGATTTTGTATTCAAAGTTACTTAAGCTAGGACTGTTGTTTGTGCAGGTATATCACTAACTTGTGAAACCAAATTTGGGAATGGGAATGCTGCATCTAGCTTTTTTAATTTCCATTAGTTCCCTTTTTGCATTATTTCTCTATATTCTTCCTTGCTTAAGTTCCAAAGTAAATAACAGACAGGAGAGGTAAGTATTATCTTATAAATGTAGAGTGTGTTCATTTTTGTACAACTGTGCAAGCAAACTTGGAAAATGTACATTGAATATCAACATCATTCTCATTATTTGTGGCCTAGTGGTTAGAGTGTCCGCCCTGAGATCGGTAGGTCGTGACTTCAAACCCCGGCCGAGTCATACCAAAGACTATAAAAATGGGACCCATTACCTCCCTGCTTGGCACTCAGCATCAAGGGTTGGAATTGGGGGTTACATCACCAAAAATGATTCCCGGGCAGCGGCCACCGCTGCTGCCCACTGCTCCCCTCACCTCCCAGGGGGTGATCAAGGGTGATGGGTCAAATGCAGAGAATAATTTCGCCACACCTAGTGTGTGTGTGACAATCATTGGTACGTTAACTTAATTTAATCGCGCATATTTATCATCCAATATCAACAGCACAGACTTTGCAATTCTTTATACTGCACTTCTTATTTATGGCTCTTGCAGTTACACATAGTCTAATATGTTGAGACTTTATGATAATAGTATTTTCTGTCAAACTATCTTCATAAAAAACAACTTATTTGGAATAATTTTTTGTCTTTGTGTTTGTCAAGATGACATACAGTACACCGAGTACCACAATGTGCTAGTACTGACAGACTTACTCTCATTCAGGCATAACACTTGGACATTTGAGTCAACCATCTGCTGTGGTGTGTTCAAGTGGAACTTTTTGGCTCAGATACAAGAGACATGAGGTCACACCATGGTTGGCCTCGGTTGCTGCTACTTTTTGACGTCACTTTGGTGTGTGATCAGTCCAATGCAGTTGGTCAGAGAGTTCATAACAATATATAATACTCTGCAAATGCCAAAGGCCACTAGCGCTGCACATTTAATCAAATGTTTATCCCAATCACTGTTTTGAATGCTACAATTAAATTAGGATGATCGTTGGTGATATTAACATATACAAAACCCAAAACCAGTGAAGTTGGCATGTTGTGTAATTCGGAAATAAAAACCGAATACAATGATTTGCAGATTATTTTCCAATTTATATTCAATTGAATAGACTGCAAAGACAAGATATTTAATGTTCAAACTGAGAAACACATTTTTTTTGCAAATAATCATTAACTCAGAATGTAATGGCAGCAACACATTGCAAAAAAGTTGGCACAGAGGCATTTGTACCACTGTGTTACATGGCCTTTCCTTTTAACAACACTCAGTAAACGTTTGGGAACTGAGGAGACCAATTTTTTAAGCTTTTCAGGTGGAATTATTTCCCATTATTGCTTGATGTACAGCTTCAGTTGTTCAACAGTCCGGGGTCTCCGTTGTCGTATTTTAGGCTTCATATTTTGCCACACATTTTCAATGGGAGACAGGTCTGGACTACAGGCAGGCCAGTCTAGTACCTGCACTCTTTTACTATAAAGCTACGCTGTTGTAACACGTGGCTTGGCATTGTCTGGCTAAAATAGGCAGGGGGGTCCCTGATAATGTTGCTTGGATGGCAACATATGTTGCTCCAAAACCTGTATGTACGTTTCAGCATTAATGGTGCCTTCACAGATGTGTAAGTTACCCATGCCTTGGGCACACATTCACCCCCATACCATCACAGATGATGGCTTTTGAACTTTGTGCCGAGAACAATCCGGATGGTTCTTTTCCTCTTTGGTCTGGAGGACACAACGTCCACAGTTATCAAAAAAAAATTTAAATATGGACTCGTCAGACCACAGAACCCTTTTCCACTTTGCATCAGTCCATCTTAGATGAGCTCGGGCCCAGCGAAGCCGGCGGCATTTCTGGGTGTTGTTGATAAATGGCTTTGGCCTTGCATAGTAGAATTTTAACTTGCACTTACAGATGTAGCGACTCACTGTAGTTACTGACAGTGGTTTTCTGAAGTGTTCCTGAGCCCATGTGGTGATGTCTTTTACACACTGTCGGTTTTTGATGTAATACCGCCTGAGGGATCGAAGGTCACAGGCTTAGCCGCTTACGTGCAGTGATTTCTCCAGATTCTCTGAATCTTTTGATGATATTATGGACGGTAGACGGTGAATTCCCTAAATTCCTTGCAATAGCTCGATGAGAAATGTTGTTCTTAAACTGTTGGACAATTTGCTCATGCATTTGTTCACAAAGTGGTGACCCTCGCCACATCCATTTTTGTGAAAGACTGAGCATTTCATGGAAGCTGCTTTTATACCCAATCATGGCACCCAATTAGCCTGTTCACCTGTGGGATGTTCCAAATAAGTGTTTGATGAGCATTCCTCAACTTTCTCAGTCTTTTTTGCCATTTATGCCAGCTTTTTTGAAACATGTTGCAGGCATCAAATTCCAAATGAGCTAATACTTGCAAAAAATAACAAAGTTTTCCAGTTCGAACGTTAAGTAGCTTGTCTTTGCAGTGTATTCAATTGTCAGAGGCCATTGTGTTTGGGCACAGAACTGAATGACCACCCTGACCACCTTGCTGGCATTAACGAGTTGCAGCAAGTGCAACCGATCTTTTCATTTCCCTGCTGTGACTTCCATGGGGTCTAGCTCGACGTGCCTCAGAAAGCTTTGTTAGACTTCTGGAATTTGCCCTCGCTACCGACATCCGGACTGTATTCAAATTTAGTTATCAAGTAATCGTAGTGTTGTACGTGATCACAACCAAATGCCTTCCAAACAGAAACATTATCCAAGTACAAGGAAGAATACCACATTGAATGGCCATGCATTAGAAAACCTATAAAAAAGTGAATGCCATTCATTCATTGACAACGCCAAATATTGGTAGCAATGCTGGAGAGAGTTTTTCATTGTGTGCCAAAATTTCTCGCCACCTCTCTCGCTACGAACGAGATTAAGCTGAGGTGTCTAACTGACAACACCAGGCCTCTCGCAGAACATGGCATGGTTGGGTTGGGTGGTGTTTTCTATATGCTTGGCCTGTCGATGGGGGTGCTGATCGGGGCTTGTTGAGGCGGATCAGTCACCTTTTGTGACTGCTTGTATTTGATTACCCAATTAAATGCATGACACAAAACACACTCTTCTTTCACTTTTATGCACGCGGAATGTAGCGACAAAGTCATAAAACTGACACCACAAATCCCTTCAGCTACGTCTATCTGAAGCAGGTATGTGATGCGTATTGTGAAACAGAGTTCAATTATAATTTGTTTTCGAGTGAGGGCGAACCCGAAGTAGCAGATCTGCGTTTGTAACTAAGACCATTTCATTTGTGGCAATAAATAAATAAATGGGAAACGATGACACTTGTAGAGAGCACCATGTCTACGGGGAACAGAAGAGCCTACGGTAAAGCATTAAGGTGCGAGGCATGTTAGAGAGAAAAATGTATTTAACGATTTTCTTTTTTGATACATCGTCATAATCAATCAGATTATGATATAACATCGATTATTCATACAATTCTATCTGTATTAGCTCCTTGAACCAGATATCTGCCAAAATAGAAGGTCTTCTCTATTGGTCCATGTACCATTCTTCAGTGGTATGGTGGAAGTTGATTTTGTACTTTTTTGTGTTTTAAAAAAGGTAATTAAAACAATAAAACTAGCAGGTGACTGGAGGTGCAGCAGTTTGTATGCAGGGAGAAGAGCCAGGGGGAAAGTACACAGCCTTGAGGAGAACCAGTGTTCGTGGTCCGACCTTCCACGTGTTCAGCTTCAAGAAGTAGTTGCGTGCAAAGGCGGCAACACTAACAATGTAGTAACACATTTGCAACAGACTCATGGAATAAAGCTTGTTTGACTTCTTAAGCCAAGCGGCCAATGTTAACACTGCATCTTCTTCAGTGCAACATCCCAGCCTAATCACTTACAATGCTTCGACAAAAAGTCATGGTGAATTCACCTAGCTTGTTGCCAGCGGTGTATGAAATTTGCCGGAGTGCTTCTGAATCGACAATGCGGCGGTTTGTGCAGTGTAGGCAAATGAGGCAGATATAGTTGATACAGTTGCGATAGCCAATCAGTTGTTGATAGTAGCCCTATTGGGTTGCCAGTCGTTGAAACGTTGGACGTGACTTTCTAACGAGCCACACTTGACTAGCAGAGAAACTTTT